>NC_041382.1:540529780-540607519 GCF_002162155.2 Triticum dicoccoides
GGCCACCTCGGGGAAACTTGAGGGTTGGTTTTACTCGTAGCTAGTCTCATCTGAGTGTGCCCTGAGAACGAGATATGTGTAGCTCCTATCGGGATTTGTCGGCACATTCGGGCGGTGTTGCTAGTCTTGTTTTGCCATTGTCGAAATGTCTTGTAACCGGGATTCCGAGTCTGATCGGGTCTTCCCGCTAGAAGGAATATCCTTCCTTGACCGTGAGAGCTTGTGATGGGCTAAGTTAGGACACCCCTGCAAGGATTTGAACTTTCGAAAGTCGTGCCCGCGGTTATGGGCAGATGGGAATTTGTTAATGTCCGGTTGTAGAAAACCTGAAGTTGACCTTAATTAAAATACATCAACCACGTGTGTAACCGTGATGGTCTCTTTCCGGCGGGGTCCGGGAAGTGAACACGGTGTTGGAGTTATGCTTGACGTAGGTTGTTCTAGGATCACTTCTTGATCATACTTTTATCGACCGTGCTTTGCCTTCTCTTCTCGCTCTCATTTGCGTATGTTAGCCACCATATATGCTTTATTCATGTATTGTGTGAAGTGGCGATTGTAAGCCAACTATGTATCTTTGTCACTTATGTATTACATGGGTTGTGTGAAGATTACCTCACTTGCGACATTGCTTTCAATGCGGTTATGCCTCTAAGTCGTGCTTCGACACGTGGGAGATATAGCCGCATCGAGGGCGTTACACGTGTGCAGGTACTGCTTACGTTGTGTTGCTTGGTTCTCCTACTAGTTCGATACCTTGGTTTCATAACTGAGGGAAATACCTACCGTCGTTGTGCTACATCATCCCTCCCTCTCTAGGGAAATACCGACGTAGTTCCAGCTACCATCAAGGAGAATTTCTGGCGCCATTGCCGGGGAGGATCTTCAACATAAACCAGGTTCCTAATCACAAATCTCATCTCCTCACAATTTACATTATTTTCCATTTGCCTTTCGTTTTCCTCTCCCCTACTTAACAAAAATTTTCCGTTTTATTCGCCTTCCTTTTCTGTTCGCCCTTTTCTCGTCAGACCTATCCTTTGCTTGCAATCATGAGTGATTTTGGTATGGCACCAATGGATGATGGCCTTACTCCTAAGATTGGACGTACGAGCAATCTGGATGCTAAAACTTCTATCTTGGGGCAAGGGAACGTTATGGGAAAAGAACGTATCCAAGAATTTTTCAATTGTGTTGGGAAGCTTAGTCTTGACGATGCTCCTATACTTAAAACTACTAGATCTTATATGGATGCTATTTCAGCACTAGTTCTAGAACTTGAAAGCAAATTTATCCGCACTCATCCTACTTTGCAAATATTGTTTTTGAGCTTCCTGAAATAAAGAATCCTAGAGCCAAAAAGTTGGCCACTCTCGTTCCTATGAACGAGTTTGACTACATAATTCGGGAAGCTAGGGAAATATTTGATTTTTATGGCATGAATCATGAAAAACCCGTGATAAATGAAATTCTTTACACTAGTGGCTATGCTTTAAGGCAGTTGCTTGGGGACAATAAAATCTTTGATGAGAATCTTAAAAAGGAAGTCCCAGTTCTAGATATAATCCAACAAGTCTTCAATAATGTTAATCAATATTACTCTTGGATTGTTGCAGGAAATCAAAAGGGGTATGATGAAAACAAACTTAGGATTGCAAAGGCCTCTATGGATAACATGTTATATGTTGTGTTTACAAAGCATCATGATGAAAATACCTCTAAGAAAGTCAAGAACAAGGATGACAAAACTTAGGTCCTCGCTTTATGCCTAGCTAAGGGCGTAAAACTATAGCGCTTGTTGGGAGGCAACCCAATGAATAAAATTTATTTTTGCTTTTTGCTTCCTATTAATGAGTGTTAGCACAATTATGCTACTGTTATGATTGTGTTTTTTATGTTTTAATTAGTGTTTGTGCCAAGTAAAGCCTTTAGGATCTTCTTGGGCAATAGTTGTTTGATCTTGCTGAAAAAACAGATACTTTTATGCTCACAAAATTAATCTTCATTTTTACTAGGAAGCGATAAAATAGCCATTCCACTTGCAATAGAGTAATATATAGATTTCTTAGGTCGTCCTAATTTTTCAAAGTTTTGTGAGTTACATAAGTATTCGAAATAGTCAGATTGCTACAGACTGTTCTGTTTTGACATATTTTGTTTTCTTTGTATTGTGTGATTATTTTGATGGCTCCATGGTTTTCTTTGATGAGTTTTTGCCATAGAAAAGTTGGTACATAGTAGATATAATACAAAAACAAAATATGAATTGGTTTGATACAACAATTATAGTAGTGGTTTATTTTTCTTATACTAACGGATCTCACAAAGGCTTTGTTGAGTTTTGTGTGATTGAAGTTTTCAAGTTTTGGGTTATCTTATGATGAATGAAGGAAGGATGTAAGAGCCTAAGCTTGGGGATGCCCCGACATCCCAAGCTATTATCCAAGAATGAGCAACCAACTAAGCTTGGGGATGCCGTCCGTGTGGCATCCCCGCTTTCTTCCAACAACTATCGGTATTTTACTCGAGACTATATTTTTATTCGTCACATGATATGTGTTTTGCTTGGAGCGTCTTGTATGATATGTGTCTTTGCTTGTTTTATTTTGTGTGTGAAGTTACCAATCCTTGCTGGACACACCTTTTTGAGAAAGTCGAAATTATGTCATGACTCGTTAGAATTGCTCTCTATGCTTCACTTAAATCTTTTATGAGCTAGCACTTGCTCTAGTGCTTCACTTATACCTTTTTTTAGCACGGTGTGCTTTGTTATTTTTGAAGAAATGCTCTCTTTTTTCACTTAGATTTGTTTGAGAGTTATTAAAATTTTGAAGAAATTCTCGCTTGCTTCACTTAAATTATTTTGAGATAGAGAAAATTTGTTATGCTCATGATCTTCACTTATATTTGTTTGAGATTATGAAAAGCAACAATGAAAATTAGTGCCAAAGTGATAGATATCCAAGAAGGATAAAGTAAAAGAAAATGGCATGAAGATCATTGGACAAAACAAACTTGATTCTTAGTAATAGTCTTGAGATATGATAATGTGATATGTGAGTCATCTTGAGTAATTGTGCTCTAGTAAGAATATTGGTGTTAAGGTTTGTGATTTCCTATGCATGCATGAAAGTCAATAATCATGCAATGAAAATTATATCCTATTTGTGGTGCATTATTCGGTGTTAATTATGCTTAATGCTTGCTTATGAGATTATTCGTTTCTTGGTTGGTCGCTTCTCAATCTTTTTGCTAGCCTTCATTTTGCACTAAGTATGACCTCTACTTGTCCATCCAAAATCCTTTAAACCAGTTTTGCCACATGAGTCCACTATATCTACCTATATGCGGTATTCTTTTGCCGTTCTAAGAAAATTTGCATGTGCCATCTCTAATTTTCAAAATAAACTTCTATTTTGTGTGTTTATTTCGCTCGCGGAGCGGTGAGGGGTTGATAATATTTTCCTTGCTAGATGTGTTATTCTCAAGATGAGTGTTTATTCACTTGTCATTGCACAAGAGTAAGGCAAAGGTATTAGGGATGCCCAGTCCCGAAATGCAAAAAGAAATGAATTTACTTTATGTTGTGAAATAATAAATTCCTTGGAAAGTGTTGGTATGGAGGGCACCCGTGGATACGGTTAGCCATGGAAAGTGAAAGTTATGGTGGGAAAAGGAATAAACTTTATTTTTTTGTTTGGGAACCACCTATGATATATCTATGCATGGAAAGTATTGGGAACTCTAAGTCGTTTTCGTTGGTGGGATGGATACACCTCCCAAAATGTTTTTATCTCTAATTTTTAGCTTTAAGCTCTAGAACCTCTACAAATCCCTACTTCCCTCTATGAATGGCCTATCTTTTACTTTGTGCAATTTTTATTTTGAAATTTGAGTCTCCATCTTCTCTCATAAAAGCACCAACTAGGAGGCAATATGATCGTGCTCAAGTATAGGGTGTAGTAAATATTCGAGTGTGTTTCATGAATGGATCAATGTTTGAGCACGATGGGCTAGGGAAAACTTATTTTAGAATCGATATTTTGAAAAGACATGGCTGCTTGTTAATATGCTTGAGTATCTAAATTATTATGTCAAAACTAGACTATTGCTTTGAATCACATAAAGGTCCAAATGTCCATGCTATAAAGAAAACAATATGATATGACTTGATGAACAACACTCCACATCAAAAATTCTGTTTTTATCACTTATCTACTCGAGGACGAGTAGGAGTTAAGCTTGGGGATGCTGATATGTCTCCAATGTATCTATAATTTTTTATTGTTCCATGTTGTTTTATTATACATCTTGGATGTTTTATAATCATTTTATAGTCATTTGATATCATTTTTTGGTACTAACCTATTAACATAGTGCCAAGTGCCAGTTGCTATTTTTTCCATGTTTTTTATATCGCAGAAAATCAATATCAAACGGAGTCCAAATTCCATGAAACTTTACAGAGATTTTTTATGGGCCATAAGGAAGGCAACTGGCCCTGGTTGCACCTGGGGGTGCCCCGAGGGGGGCACAACCAACCAGGGTGCACCAGGAGGCCCTGGCATGCCCCGGTGGGTTATGCCCACCTCAGGTGCCCCCCGGACCACCTCTTTGCTCTATAAATACCCCAAAAATACCAGAACCCTAGGGGAGTCGACAAAATATTCATCTAGTCGCCGCAGAGTCCAGAATCACCAGATCCGATCTAGACACCATCACGGAAGGGTTCACCACTTCCATTGGTGCCTCCCCGATGACGCCTGAGTAGTTCTTTGTAGACCTTCGGGTCTGTAGTTAGTAGCTAGATGGCTTCATCTCTCTCTCTCTCTCTCTCTCTCTCTCTCTCTTGATCCTCAATACAATGGTTTCTTGGAGATCCATATGATGTAACTCTTTTTGCGGTGTGTTTGTTGGGATCGATGAACTTAGAGTTTATGATCAGATCTATGTTTTTATATCCATGAAAGTATTTGAGTTTCTTTGATCTCTTTTATGCATGATCTATTATAGCCTCGTATTTCTTCTCCGATATTTGGGTTTTGTGTGACGAACTTGATCTATTTATCTTGCAATGGGAAGAGGTGCCCGGTAGTGGGTTCGATCTTACGGTGCTTGATCTCAGTGACAGAAAGGGAACCGTGTAGCGATCAACATCAAACAGTCAAATCTCTGTGCATAAGTGTCATCCCTGGATCGGTAATGCTGACACACACAGTACTTGAAGGATTTATAACAGAGTAGCAATCACACATCAAATGTCTCAAGAGAGAACTTATTACAATAAATATGCCTTAAGGCCATCTAAGTAAGATAACAGCGGAAGGCTTGGAAGATAAATTGAGTCCATCAACTCCAACGGCATAGCTGAGTGCACGAAAAATGACCTAGCGCACCTTACTCTTCGTCTGAAAAGTCTACAACATGATATGTTGCAGCCCGAAATGGGTCAGCACATGGAATATGCTGGCAAGATAACACAGTAGAGCAATGAACAAGTAAATGCTATCACTACATGCATATATGGCTGGTGGAGGCTCTATGGTTATAATGTTTTTGCGAAAAGCCATTTTTTTCCTACAACAAAGGAATATATTTTATTTAACTACAAAGTTGGTTGAAAAACATTGAGAATGGTAACCCCATCTCAATCCCAATTAAAAGTAATTAACATCCCAGCAAATTAATTTAGAGTGATGAGATCCACATGATAATCCAAGAACCAGATACTCAAGATGTCCATAACCGGGGACATGGCTAACCATGATTAGTTTGTACACTCTGCAGAGGTTTGTGCACTTTTCCCCACAAGACTCGATCTCCTCCGTTGTATTTCTCGCACTGCATGTGTTTGAGAAACGGATGACCGAGACACAATCTTTCCGAAGAGGTCCCCTTAACCGATAGATAGGCCGGTACACCTACAATCCCCTACATTTGCTAGCCCATCATGGAAAGGTTACCCACAACTTACTCAACTATGCTAGAGCCCATAATAGCTCGTGGCTGCACACGGAAGTTTCCAGCATGAATAATCTTATGATCCCTTTGAGCCTGGGTGGCGAACCAAAAAGGACAACACTGGTATATCCCCAGGTGCCCGCAACCAATCCACCTAGATGTGTGTTTAAGTAGCCACCTTAAGTAAACCATTAATTAACAATCTCACATCTGTCATGGACACTCCCAAACCCAATCCACGTCTACTAGCATAGCATGGCAATAAGTAGCATAACATAGAAGTAACTCCCAGGGTTTGATAATAAAAAGGGTAATAGGTTCTACCACATCATCTACTTTCCAAACCCACAAGTTAAGAGATCCGACTCATGCAATGTTTGAGGGTTGAAACTAATGCACAAAAACTAGGTAAAAGGGATATGATCAAAGTGTTACTTGCCTTGCTGATGATCCGCAAAACCTAGTGACTCGTAGTAGCACGCTGCACACTCTAGGAACTCTATCACAAACAAACAATAGCATACATAAGCACTCAAGCATAGATGCACGGGTAAATATCGAATAATAAGATCGAATCTGAAAACTCAACTGAAGAGATTCGATCTGCAAAAAGAATCAATCGAATCGGAGCTACAGAACTGAAACTAACGACCAAAAGAACTTCGAAAACAAATCTGCTTGGAACCAAATTTTAAAATTATAAAAACCTTGTTCAAGTTTATTAAACAGAAAGAGGGTTTCGAGACGAAGATTTTAGCGTTGGTTTCACTGGATTTGAACAAACGGTTAGAAACAGCGAGCGTCTGAAGATCAGGGGCTAATCTGCGATAAAAACAATCGCGGATAGGTCCCTAGCCAAAAATAAAATAAAAAGAAAGACTAAGGAACAAACATTCATTGTCTGAACCTAACCAACGAACAACGTTCTTTAAAACGAACGTATGGACGAACGCCTGCTAAATAAATAAACCGACGAAAAACCGATCTAATAAAATAAACCGGGGAAACTAAAAAACCGGATCTAAATCTAGATCTAGGGTTTACCTAAAAACCCGAAAAAACCAAGGCAACTCTGGCAAAACTCCGGCAACGGTGGCAACGGTCGGCGGCGGCAGCTGGCGGCGGTGGCGGTGGCGCGGGCGGGCGGCGGCGGCTTGGTGGGCTGAGGCCTCGGGGTGACCGGCTTATAAAGCCTGCCCCTCGCGGGAGTCCGGGTCGATTACGGCCCGTTAGGTCGGTTTGACTTTTTTTAGACATATTTCGCCAGATAAATCCTAGAAAAAAATAAAAATCTAAAAATACCAAAACAAATTTTCACCGTCTAAATAGAATATTTAGAACAAAGTGAACATTTTATTGGCCTAAAAATGCAATTTTGAAAAATGCATTTTTTCTAATTCAAATAAAATAGCGATAAAATCCAAATAAAATAATTTATTTGGTTTTAACATTTTTCCTTCAATATTTCAATTACTTTGGAGAAGTCATATTATCTTCTCTCATATATTTTAATATAAAATATTTTTGGAGAGAAACATAATTAAAACCAAAAATGATCCTTGTTATTGATATTTGAGAAAATTCAAATATGAAACAGTGACATCCCCAACTCTCTCCGTGGGTCCTTGAGTTGCTTAGAATTTCGAGGATCACAAAACAAAATGCAATAAAATATGATATGCAATACGATGTCCTATATATAAAATTCCAAATTGAAAATTGGGGATCTTACAAACCTACCCCCCTTAAGATGAATCTCATCCTCGAGATTCGGGTTGGCTAGAAAATAGGTGTGGGTGGTATTTCCGTAGATCATCCTCTCGTTCTCAGGTGGCTTCATCCTCGATACGGTGGCTCCACTAAACTTTGCAAAACTTGATAACCTTACTGCGTGTAACTCGGATGGTAAACTCGAGAATCTTGACAGGTTTCTCCTCATAGGTCAAATCACTTTCCAACTGAATTACTTCTAGGGGCACTGTATCTCTCATAGGAATATCGGCCATCTCTGCATGACACTTCTTCAACTGGGAAACGTGAAACACATCATGAACTCCTGACAGTCCTTCGGGTAACTCCAACTTGTAGGCAACTTCTCCCATATGTTCCAAAACTTGGTATGGTTCTACGAATCTTGGGGCTAGATTTCCCTTAACTCCAGAATGTTTAACTCCTCGCAGGGGTGACACACGAAGATATGCTACGTCTCCGATTTCATAGACTACCTCCTTGCGTTTTGAGTCTACATAACTTTTCTGCCTGGACTGAGCTACCTTCAGTCTGTCTCGAATCAACTTAACCTTCTCTTCTGAATCTTTGATCAAATCTGGTCCAAACAACTGGCGGTCTCCAACTTCATCCCACATCAACGGCGTCCTGCACCTTCTTCCATACAAAGCTTCGAAGGGTGCCATCTTTAGACTAGCTTGATAACTGTTGTTGTCAGAGAACTCTGCGTAGGGTAAATTATCATCCCAACTGGATCCATAGTCTAGCGCACAAGCTCTCAACATGTCCTCCAGAATCTGATTGACTCTCTCGGTCTGTCCATCTGTCTACGGATGAAAAGTTGTATTGAACTCTAGCCTGGTGCCTAGAGTCTGGTGCAGCTGGTGCCAAAAACTTTGAAGTAAACTGCGTTCCTCTACCTGATACAATAGTCCTCAAAACTCCATGCAGACATACAATCCTGGTCATGTATATCTTGGCCAACTTCGCACTTGTATAAGTGGTTTTCACGGGGATAAAGTGAGCCACTTTGGTCAAGCGATCCACTACTACCCAAATAGAATCGTATCCCGATCTGGTCCAGGGTAATCCGGTGATAAAATCCATGCCAAGCTTATCCCACTTCCATTCGGGTATCGGCATAGGCTACAGTAATCCTGCTGGCTTCTGATGTTCTACCTTCACTCTCTGACATACATCACATACGGCTACATACTCGGCAATATCCTTCTTCATACCCGTCCACTAGAAACGCTCCTTCAAATCCAAATACATCTTGGTGTTTCTGGGGTGTATCAAATATGGTGAGTCGTGAGCTTCCGAAGTATCAACTTCCTGATCTCTACATTATTGGGCACGTAAACACGGTCCTCAAACCACAAGGTGTCATGCTCATCCTCACGAAAACCTTTGACCTTTCCTTTGCTCATCTTCTCCTTTATCTCAGCAATTTCCTTATCATCCTTTTGAGCTTCTTGAATTTTTCACAATAATGTTGACTGAACTTCCAATGCTGCAACAAAACCTCTAGGGACTATCTCCAAAAGTAGCTCTGTGAGATCTTCAGCTAACTCCTTTGGCAATCCTCTGCTTACGAGGGTATTGGCGTAACTCTTCTGGCTCAAAGCGTCTGCTACGACATTGGCCTTGCCTGGATGATAGTGCAACTCCATATCATAATCCTTTAGGAGCTCCAACCATCTCCTTTGCCTGAGATTCAACTCCTTCTATGTGAAAATGTACTTCAAACTCTTATGATCCGTGTACACATCACAATGGTTTCCAATAAGAAAGTGTCTCCAGGTTTTCAGTGCATGCACTACGGCTGCTAACTCCAAATCATGCGTGGCATAATTCAATTCATGCCGTCGAAGCTGTCAGGAGGCATACGAAACAACTCTTCCATCTTTCATAAGTACACTTCCAAGTCCTAAGCGAGACGCGTCACAATACACTTGGAAATCCTTGCGTATATCTGGCAGAATCAGCACTGGGGTTGTAGTAAAATGTTTCTTCAACTCCTGAAAACTTGCCTCATCCATCCATCCATTTGAACTTGGTTCCTTCTTCAATAGCTCTATCATGGGCTTTGCAATCTTAGAAAAATTCTCAATGAATCTCCGATAATATCCCGCGAGTCCTAGAAAACTGCGGATCTCTCCAGCTGAGGTGGGTGCCAACCACTCAGTGACTGACTGTACCTTAGTAGGGTCTACTGCTATACCTTCTCCTGATATAACATGTCCAAGGAATCCAACTTCCTTCAACCAAAACTCGCATTTGCTGAACTTGGCGTATAACTGATGTTCCTTGAGCTTTTCGAGAACTAAACGCAAATGCTCCTTATGCTCCTCTTCATTCTTCGAGTACACCAAAATGTCATCAATGAACACCACGACAAATTTATCCAAGAACTCCATGAACACCTTGTTCATCATGCTCATGAAATAGGCAGGGGCATTAGTTAATCCAAATGACATAACCGTATACTCATACAGCACGTACCTTGTGGTAAAAATTGTCTTAGGTATATCATGTTCTCGAATCTTCAGCTGGTGGTATCCTGATCGAAGATCGATCTTGGAAAAGACTTTAGCTCCTTGCAGCTGGTTAAACAAATCATTGATCATCGGCAGTGGGTACTTGTTCTTGATCGTCACTTCATTCAATGCACGATAATCAACAACCATTCTCAGAGATTTATCCTTCTTCTCAACCAAGAGCACTAGGGCTCCCCATGGTGACGAACTTCGTCGAATGTAACCTTTCTCCAATAACTCCTTAATCTATTTCTTAATCTCCTCCAGATCATTTGCGGGCATTCGGTATGGTCTCTTTGATATTGGTCCGGTGCCTGGCAATAACTCTATCAAAAACTCAATGTCTCGATCCGAGGGCATGCGTGGTAGTTCCTCTGGAAATACATCTGGGTAATCCTTTACTACAGGAACTTCTTCCTGAACAACTCCCGTGAGGGAATTTACGTGAGTACTCTTAGGAGTATGCCTGGATACATACTTAATCCTTTTTCCCTCCGGTGTGGTGAGTAGAATTGACCTACTAGCGCAATCAATGTTTCCTCCATACTTCGATAGCTAATCCATACTTAGTATCACATCCAATCCTTGGGATTCCAAAATTATCAAGTCTGAGGGGAAAAAATGCCTACCTATGGTCAATGGCATCTGAAAACATCCACTGCTTGCCATATACTCTGCTCTGGGTGGGCTTACTAACATAGGTGTCTTAAGAAATTTGGTGGGCAACTTATACTTATCCACGAATCCCCTTGATATGTATGAATGCGATGCACCAGTATCAAAAAGAACTATTGTAGTAAATGACTTAACCAAAAACTTACCGATAACTGCATCTGGCTGCTCCTCAACCTCCTCCACGTTCACGTGGTTCACTTGTCCTTTGTTGAAAGGGTTGGGCTTCTTTCCAGATCTTCCATTGCCATTTCCATTCTTGAGTTCAGGTCACTCATTGGCATAGTGTCCAGTCTTCCCGCACTTGAAAGAGGTAACGTGGCTTTGGTCCTTCTTGGCGGGTGTGCTTGGGTTAGAGCGGTTCTGACTGCTTACTCCACTCCCATTTCCATTCCTAGAGCCATTGTGGTTATGCGAAATTCCTCCATTGTGGTTATGGCCTCCATGGTTATGGGTAAATCCTCCTGGGTTCGGGGTGAAACGGGGTTTCTGCTGAGCTCATGAATTGTATTTCCCTTGTCCATAGTTCCTTTTGCGGCTCTCAATCTGTTGCTGCTTCCCTTCAATCATAAGAGATTTATCTACCAACTCCTGGTAGTTTTTGAATGTTGCCACCATCAACTTCATACTCATCTCATCATTCAACCCTTCCATAAACTTCTCCTGTTTGGCGACATCGGTGGCCACGTCATCTGGGGCATAACGGGCTAGCTTGCTAAACTCCTCCACGTACTGCCCTACAGTACGGTTGCCCTGGCGTAAGTTGCGAAACTCATGCTTCTTCATGCTCATAGCTCCAGTTGAGACATGAGCAGTGCAGAATGCTTGCTGGAACTACTCCCAAGTAACATTGGCTATGGGGAAAGTGGATGTGTAATTCTCCCACCATGCGGCTGCGGGTCCATCCAATTGGTGTGCGGCAAAATGCACCTTCTCAGCATCTGTGCAACCAGTAGTGGTTAACTCCCTTCCAATCCTGTGTAGCCAGTCATCCGCAACTATGGGCTCGGTACTACTGGAAAACACCGGTGGTTGTAACCTCTGGAAACGGGCTAAGTTGTCAACTGGAGGTGGTGGCGGTGGGTTGTTGTTATTGTTGCTGTTGTTGTTGTTGTTGCCCTGATTCTGAACTAGCAACTGCATCAGTGTATTCTGCTGCTGGATCAACTGAGTGAGCTCCGGTGGGAAGGCAAATCTAGGGTCGCGTCTCGGAGGCATCTGATGGGTTTAGAGGGGAGAGATTAGAATAGAATGAGGTCTAATGAGAAAGCACTACCCATATGCACATGAGACAAACAGAATCAATATCACTCCAAAAAATATCAAGCAAGGGAATACAATCGATCTAACTATCGTTACAGTGCTCGGACTACTAATATGAATACTACTAATAATATGGTGGTCTACTAGAAATTTTGATCGGTAGAAGACTCCATGATATCTGCTCCAGCTTCATCTTCATAATCATCATCACTGGGGTCGGTGTCGGTGTCATCAATGATGATGTAGTCCTTGGGGTAGTCATCATCTCCTCCTAGCGCAGGGTCTCCCATGAATACTCCTGGCTTCCTTGTCAGGTCGTCATTCATCTCCACTAGTACGGTGATTTCCTCCTTGTATCCGTCGTGTGTAGACTTGAGTTCATCTTCTAGCTCCATGTTCCTAGTCATCAACTTCTTCAGATCTATCATGCTTGCGCACATCTGGTTCTCCTGGCGATGAATGTGATGATTTAACTCATGGATGAAGGTTGCAATGGACATGTCCTTCCTGGTGCTGATCATCTCCCATTTCTCATCTCGGCGCCCACATATTTGGTAGATAGTGTCCTTAAGCTCCTTGTGATAAACTTCGCCGATGCGTCCCATAGCAATGTGGGCTGCCATGCTCTTACCTAGACTCTAGGTTGCTGCATCAAAGGAAAACTCTATGGGTTTAGTTACTGGCGTGAAGGTCCTTCCTGGAACTTGAACTCGAATCATCCAACGCTCCTCTTCTGGTAGTGTGGCGGTGTAGGTCCCGGTGAAGCTTGGTATTCCAATGTTCAGGTACCTAGTGACTTCCTTCAAGTGTCGTCCAAAAGGTGTGTCTTCATCCGGCTGTGTAAACTTATTCCTCGTGTCCACCATCCTATAGAGTAGAAAATGGAGAGGAGTCAGAAATGAGTAGAGAAGAGTGACCTATGGCTCATCTTAGTGGTCGGGTCCTACATTCAGCGTGTGCTCTGATACCATCTTATAGCGATCCGACCTCAAACGGTCAAATCTCTGTGCATAAGTGTCATCCCTGGATCGGTAATGCTGACACGCACAGTACTTGAAGGATTTATAACAGAGTAGCAATCACACACTTATTACATTGAATGTCTCAAGAGAGAACTTATTACAATAAATATGGCTTAAGGCCATCTAAGTAAGATAACAGCGGAAGGCTCGGAAGATAAAGTGAGTCCATCAACTCCAATGACATAGCTGAGTGCACGACAGACGACCTAACGCACCTTACTCTTAGGTAAACCATTAATTAACAATATCACATTTGTCATGGATACTCTCAAACCCAATCCACGTCTACGAGCATAGCATGGCAATAAGTAGCATAACGTAGAAGTAACTCCCAGGGTTTGATAATAAAAAGGGTAATAGGTTCTACCTCATCATCTACTTCCCAAACCCACAAGTTTAAGAGATCCTACTCATGCAATGTTTGAGGGTTGAAACTAATGCAAAAAAATTGGGTAAAAGGGATATGATCAAAGTGTTACTTGGCTTGCTGATGATCCGCAAAACCTAGTGACTCGTAGTAGCACGGTGCGCACTCCGGAAACTCTATCGCAAACAAACAATAGCCTACATAAGCACTCAAGCATAGATGCACGAGTAAATATCAAATAAGAAGATCAAATATAAAACTCAACTGAAGAGATTCGTTCTGCAAAAAGAATCAATCGAATCGGAGCTACGGAACTGAAACTACGACCAAAAGAACTTTGAAAACAAATATGCTTGAAACCAAATTTTAAAATTTTCAAAACCTTGTTCAAATTGATTAAACAGAAAGAGGGTTTCGAGACGAAGATTTTGGCGTTGGTTTCACTGGATTTGGACAAGCGGTTAAGAAACCGCAAGTGTTTGAAGATCAGGGGCTAATCTGCGATAAAAATAATCGCGAATAGGTCCCTAGCCGAAAATAAAATAAAAAGAAAAGACTAACGAATGAACGTTCCCTGTCTGAACCTAACCGATGAACCACGTTCATTAAAATGAACGCCCGCTAAATAAATAAACCGACGAAAAACCGATCTAATAAAATAAACCGGGGAAACTAAAAAACCTGGATCTAAATCTGGACCTAGGGTTTACCTAAAAAACCGAAAAAAAACCAAGGCAACTCCGGTGAAACTCCGGCGACGGTCGGCGGCGCGGTGGCAGCTGGCGGCGGCGGCGGCTTGGTGGGCTGAGGCCTCGGGGTGGCCGGCTTATAAAGCCTGCCCCCGACGGGAGTCTGGGTCGGTTACGGCCCGTTAGGTCGGTTTGACTTTAAAAAAACATATTTCGCCAGAAAAATCCTAGAAAATAAAATAAAAACTAAAAATACCAAAACAAGTTTTCACCATCTAAATAGAATATTTAGAACAAAGTGAACATTTTCTTGGCCTAAAAATGCAATTTTGAAAAATGCATTTTTTCCAATTCAAATAAAATAGCGATAAAATCCAAATAAAATAATTTATTTGGTTTTAACATTTTTCCTCCAATATTTCAATTACTTTGGAGCAGTCATATTATCTCCTCCCATATATTTTAATATGAAATATTTTTGGAGAGAAAAATAATTACAACCAAAAATGATCCTTGTTATCGATATTTGAGAAAATTGAAATATGAAACAGTGAAATCCCCAACTCTCTCCGTGGGTCCTTGAGTTGCTTAGAATTTTGAGGATCGCAAAAAAAATGCAATAAAATATGATATGCAATATGATGTCCTATGTATAACATTCCAAATTGAAAATTTGGGATGTTACAAACTGACACGTATATATCATTGCCACTAAGGATAAAAAGACAAGACCTATATCTACTACCATATAGATAAACAGATCTTGTCTACATCATGTCTTCGTTCTTATTGCATTACTCCGTCTTTCCGTAAACTTAATACACTAGATGCATATTGGATAGCGGTCGATGTGTGGAGTAATAGTAGTAGATGCAGGCAGGAGTCGGTCTACTAATCTTGGACGTGATGCCTATGTAATGATCATTGCCTGGATATAGTCATAATTATTTGAAGTTCTATCAATTGCCCAATAGTAATTTGTTCATCCGCCATTTGCTATTTTTCTCGAGAGAATCCACTAGTGAAACCTACGGCCCCCGGGTCTTCTTTCTCATATATTTGCCTTGCGATCTACTTTTCCTTTGTGTTTTTATTCAGATCTATTAAACCAAAAATCCAAAAATACCTTGCTGCAATTTATTTTATTTGGCGTTCGATCTATCAATCTACTACAATTTACCTCATGTCCGTTTGCCTATCTTGAGGCGCCGTACCCCAGAAGGGATTGACAACCCCTTTAACACATCGGGTTGCGAGGTGCTGTTATTTGTGTGCAGGTGTTGCTTACATGGTGTTTCTTGGTTCTCCTACTGGTTCGATACCTTGGTTTCATAACCGAGGGAAATACCTACCGTCGATGTGCTACATCATCCCTCCCTCTCCAGGGAAATACCGACGTAGTTCCAGCTACCATCATGGGGGAATCATAGTCTCCATCATCCTTTCCTCACATGAGACAATGCTCAAATAATGAACATCATCTCACTTTTATTTACTTACAACTCGATACTTAGAACAAAATATGACTCTATATGAATGCCTCCGGCGGAGTACCAGGATGTGCAATGAATCAAGAGTGACATGTATGAAAGAATTATGAACGGTGGCTTTGCCACAAATATGATGTCAACTACATGATCATGCATAGCAATATGACAATTATGGAGCGTGTCATATAAACGGAACGGTGGAAAGTTGCATGGCAATATATCTCAGAATGGCTATGGAAATGCCATAATAGGTAGGTATGATGGCTGTTTTGAGGAAGGTATATGGTGGGTTTATGGTACCGGCGAAAATTTCGGGGTACAAGAGAAGCTAGCAATGGCGGAAAGTTGAGAGTGCGTATAATCCATGGACTCAACATTAGTCAAAAATAACTCACATAATTATTGCAAAAATCTATTAGTCATCGAAACAAAGTACTACGTGCATGCTCCTAGGGGGATAGATTGGTAGGAAAAGACCATCGCTCGCCCCCGACCGCCACTCATAAGGAAGATAATCAATAAATAAATCATGCTCCGACTTCATCACATAACGGTTCACCATACATGCATGCTATGGGACTAAAAAACTTTAACACAAGTATATCTCAAATTCACAACTACTCATTAGCATGACTCTAATATCACCATATTCATATCTCAAAACAATCATAAGGAATCAAACTTCTCATAGTATTCAATGCACTTTTATATGAAAGTTTTTATTATATCCCTCTTGGATGTCTATCATATTAGGACTAATTTTATAATCAAGGAAAATTACCATGTTATTTTGAAGACTCTCAAAATAATATAATTGAAGTGTGAGAGTTCATCAACTTCTATAAAACCACCGCCGTGCTCTAAAAAGATATAAGTGAAGCACATAGAGTATTCTAATAAATCACGATTCATGTGTGTCTCTATCAAAAGGTGTCTACAACAAGGATGATTGAGGCAAACTAAAAATCAAAGACTCAAATCATACAAGATGCTCCAAGCAAAACACATATCACGTGGTGAATAAAAATATAGCCTCAAGTAAAGTTACCGATAGACGAAGATGACAGAGGGGATGCCTTCCGGGGCATCCCCAAGCTTAGTGAAAGTGCTAGTGATCGACTAAAGGGGGGTGAATAGGCGATTTTTATGGAAGTCTTCAAAACATGGAAGTTTCGAAGACAAACGATAGAAATAAACCTATTACCATGCAGCGGAAGGTAGACTACACTAAGCAACCCATAGTCAAGTATTCAATGAAATGAAAGCATGAAGACTAATAGCAGCTAGGCAGTATAGATCAGGATGGAAGATAGTATGAAGCCAATCAGAACAAGCAGTCACTCAGTGAAGACAAAAGATAATGCAATCATACAATGACTTCACTAGGGCCAACAGTAAATAAAGGGATGGGAAGGATGAAACCAGTGACTCGTTGAAGACAATGATTTGTTGGACCAGTTCCAGTTGCTGTGACAACTATACATCTGGTTAGGGAGGCTGAGATTCAACTCAGAAGACCGTGTGTTCACCTTATTCCCCTTGAGCTAAGGACACCCAGTCCTCGCCCAATCACTCTGGTAAGTCTTCAAGGCAGACTTCCAAACCTTCACAGAATTCTTTCACCGGCGATCCACAATGACTCTTGGATGCTCAGAACGCGACGCCTAACCGGCTGGAGGATTCACAGTCCTCAAGTGTAATAAGTCTTCAGATCACACATACAGGAAGACTTAAGTGATGCCTAACACTCTTTGGCTCTGGGTGTTTAGGGCTTTATCCTCACAAGGAATTCTCTCTCAAAGGCTTCGAGGTGGGTTGCTCTCAAACGACAAAAGCCATACACTAACTCTGAGCAGCCAACCGTTTATGGTTGTAGGGGGTGGGCTATTTATAGCCACTAGGCAACCCAACCTGATTTGTCCGAAATGACCCTGGGTCACTAAGGAAATGACACGTGTTCAAACGGTCAGATTTCAAACACACACGACAACTTTACTTGGGCTACAAGCAAAGCTGACTTATCCAACTCTGAATAAGATTTGCTCTCATAGTCTTCACTCGAAGACATAGGATTTTGGTTAAGCATCACTTCAGTCATTCTGACTGGTTCTCTTGGACCCCACTTAATAGTACGGTGGTTCCTATGACTCAACAAAGAAGACAAAAGAACGACGAAACAACTAAGTCTTCGCGCTCCATAGTCTTCACGCGATGTCTTCTCTTGTCATAGTCTTCAATGTGAATGTCTTCACATACCACCTTCGACTTCAATGTCTTCATACATTTTTAGGGGTCATCTCTGGTAGGAAAACCGAATCAATGAGGGACTTCTACCTGTTTTATCCTGCAATTCTCACAAACACATTAGTCCCTCAACCAGGTTTGTCGTCAATACTCCAAAACCAACTAGGGGTGGCACTAGATGCACTTACAATCTCCCCCCTTTTGGTGATTGATGACAAACCGGTTGAAGTTTTCAACGGGGAATAAGATATGTGAAATTGTAAAGGATAGGGTATTGTCTTCATAAGTTGCAAAGGCTTCCCCTGAAGATGTGCATATAAGTACTTTGCTCTTGGAATGCAAATGCACATGGCAGGTTGTACTTATGGAGATCCTCTTCAACCTATGATGACAATTCATCATGCATGATATGATGTAACGAACATAATGACATGCATAATGAAAAATGGACGTCTGCAAAATGACCTAAGTGCGGAATTTATCATCGCACATGCAAAATTTATCATCGCATCACAGAATAGCAAATAAGTAGCAGACGACCATCAAGTTTAAGTGTTACAACTCAAAGAACCAAATGTATCGAAAAGCAAGAGTTGTAAACACTTGGCAAAAGTAGCAAAAGGTAAAGCAACCTCCCATATGGACCCGCTTGAAGACTATCAACTCATATGCTTCTCCCCCTTTTGTCAGTAAGGACTAAAAAGGGTCGAAGACATAGAGCGCCTACTCGTTCCCATGAGGTGCAGGCGAGGCAGCAGGGTTGTTGGTGAGGTCCGGTGGTGCAGAAGAACTTGGTGCAGTGTCGACATGCACTGAAGTTGGAGGAGGTGAAGTTGCATCATCTTGGTCATCGATGACTCTGGCATTCACTGTCGCAGCTGAGGATGAATAGTTAGAGTCTTCAAGTCAGGGAGTCCGACGCAAGTGAGCATTCCTGGGAGGCGTTGAGTCAAACTTGAACCGTTCGGTGAAGCCATCGTCTTGCAGATCAGCTTCAGGACTAAGTAATGTCAAACTCTTCCACGACCTCCGTCAGGTTTCGTGAGTGACAAAGGCATTTTTTGTGGCAAGATTGCGAATGCGGTTGACATCCACCAAGAGGCTTTGCATCTGACGCTTAAGCCAGCCGTGATGTTTGTCCTGTTTCTGGTGTAGCGCGACGAGAAGCTCTCGGTCATTTAGGACACGAGATCTCCTTCGAGGCCTTTGCGCAATGGTGTTACCAGTGGCGTCAGTTTGAGCGCGAGGGGCACGTGTGTTGCCAGCAAGGGGATAAACACGAGAAACTGCTGGAACTCCTTCAATAGGCTGGGTGAAGCTTTGGTGATCAACATTGTGAAGATAAATGGGATCCTTAGCAGGCTCTGGGTAAATAGCTTCAACTGACAGATCAACCTCTGGCAAGAATATAAGATGATTGCGCACAAACGGCTGATAGTTGAAGGCAGAGTGACGCTTGATAAGACGCATGACCCATGGAGCATAGAATTTCAACCCAAAAATGTCGGAGCCAGATGCAGCCAACTGCCTGATGAAGAAGTCTTGAGCATTGAAGCTGATGCCATTGAAGATATAGAAAACCAAAGTGTTCATTGCTCCTTCAAGCTTCGCTGTAGATGAATGTCCTTTGACAGGCCATAGAGTCTTCCTGATGATATGGTAAATGGTGTGAGGCAGGTACTCTAGGTCTTCAACAAAGAATTCAGACGGGTATTCAGCGTCGTGAGGCAGAGGCTTCATCATGCTCAGCATTTGACTCATGTTGGGTTCTGGCTTCTGAAAAATGCTTTCCAAGGCATTCTGATGTTGTTGACAACCTGGTTCATAGTATTCACCAGGAGTGGGCAGGCCTGTGAGCTCAATGATATCAAGAGCTTTGGCTTCATGATGGACATTGCCTGTCATCCACTCAAGGACCCAAGTCTTTGGATCCCTGTTGTAGCCTGGAATGTGAAGAGTTGCATTGAACTGTAGCAGAAGCTCTTCATTCCAGTGTTCCTTATCTGTGACAAACTGCAGCAGTCCAGCATCTCTGAAGCAATCCAACGCTTCTTCAAGACAAGGCAGGCCAGCTATAGCTTCAGAGTCGAGGCGCATATGTGGAAATATGCGCCCTTGATTGTACAGGACGCAGGAATAGTAGCTACGCTGCTGATAGCTCCAGAACCGATCTGATGAAATGTGAGGTTTGGTATGTTCTTGGCGCTATTGAAGAAGTTGTTATGTGCCACGAAGCCATTCACATTGAAGACCGCAGGTGAAGTTGCAGTGCCTGGGAATCGTGGAAGTCTTGGCTTGGGCTTTTGGACTTGAGGTCTGTGCTCGACATGATATCCAAATTGTGGACCTGCAGCAGGTGGACGAACCAGAATGGGCCAGCGGACCATAACAGGCTGACCACGATCAAATGCCAGCTCAATTGTATAAGGTCTTGGAGGGGGAACAGGAGCATTGGCATTGTCGTTGACATGAGCTTCAGGGGCCACATTGGCTTCAGGTGCTTGTACCTCAGGTGCTTCAGTATTGGCTTCGGGTGCTGCAGTGGCTTCAGGCGCGTGGACTGCTGGCACCGTAGTAGCTTCAGGCGCCGCATTAGCTTCAGCCATGACAACGTCATTGGCTTCAGCGGTGATGTTGGTGGCCGCCTCAGGATTGTTAACCTCCACTTCAGGAGCTGGAGGGTCGGACACGTTCTCCTTGAGAACAACATCTTGGTGGGACGGGGGTGTAGCAACTCTTTCTACTTCAACTCTTGGTTCTTGTTCTTCATCGGCTGATGCAGCCGGAATATCTTCAGCCATTTTGGCTTCAGACTCAGACACGTGCATAGTGGGAGTGACTTGGGGCCTTGGTCCTTTGCGAAGCCTGCATAATGCTGGCGACGCTTGCGGAGATGGAGTGTGCTGGGCCTCAAAGTCATCGTCATCTTGCACGGGTGAGGTAGCTTGCGGTTGGGGAGAACATGGGGTGTCTTGTCGTTGTGGGTGATCAGCCCATGATGCATCCTGAGCAGTTGGCTTCAGAGGACGACCAATGCTGATGAGTTCGTTGTGCGTGAGCACAGGCGATGATACCAATTGGTGCTCGATATGAGGAAGGACTTCATCATCTTCAACATTGTCGTGAGGACCAATGTCTTCAGCTGTGGTGGGGTCAACAGCTGGATTGTCTTCAGCTTCAGGAGCCTCTGGAGAAGCAGGCTCATGAACTATCACTTAGCGTTCTTGATTTTCAGACTTATGACGAGCCACTGAGATTGGCTCGACCTCAAGGGGCTCTGCGGGAGCAGCCCGATCTCTCTTCTTGATTTTGCGTTTCTTAGTTGGAGGAGCATCATCAGTGGTGCCCTTGGTTTTGCGCTTTCTGGCTTCAGCTTCAGCTGCCCTTGTTTTCTTTAGTTCTGAAGCCACTGTGGGGGCCTTAGGATTCGAGCCTGTCAGACTGGTTGGGAAGACAATTGGATGTACTTCCTACCTTGGTGCTTCGGGTTCTGCCACAGCTGGCTTCTTCTTCTTCTTGGCCGCCATTCTGGGGTCGATGCCTGGTCGCCCCAAGGCCTTGCGCTTTTCAACTTCATTGTATCCTTGAACATATTTAGCAGCAAGATCCTTCATGCACTCACAAGAACCTTTGACTTCTTCTCGTTTGGTTCGGAATGCTTCCTTAAGCTCATGCATCATGGTTTGGAAGTTTTGAATGTCTTCAACATTGAGCTTGGTCATATGCTTCTTGAACTGAGCCTTTTCATAATCTATCTTATGCTTCAGCTCAACAATCTTCTGAGCTAGGGCCAGCTCAGCAGCAATGGCTCCGTGGAAGGCGACGCTGAGGCCAATGGGAAGCTGAAGATCATCAAAGCTAATATTTGGGCTGTCAAACCCCTCATCAATGAATGTGTTTATGATTTCAAGATCAAAGAGAGGAAGGTCATTGAAGATTTCTGCCTCTTGCTTGCTCTTGATCAACTGCTCAAGAGCGTCACCGCCAAGATCATTGTCGCTGGACAGATCAATGGCGTCATTCTCATTTTGCAGAACAGCAGCAGGGGTCAGTGCTTGCCTGGTGGGTTGCATGGGCATCTTAATTTTGGAGGGCTTGGAGATGCGTGACAGATCTTCAGACTGCACACTGTGTTCAGGAGGTGCAGTTGCCAGAGGCTTCACCCGTGAGACCTTTGGTGCAGGGGCAGGCTTTGAAGCTTTAGGCTTCTTCAGCTTCTTTGGCTTCGGTGGGGCAGGCGCTTCGTCAGCTTCAGCATCGTCTGCAGGTTGATCCACGACTTCCCCTTGAACCATAATATGAGTGATGAGACCTTCCAGGTTGTAGAAGGGCCCAACAATATTGGGTTCAGCTTCGCGTGAGCCATCGGCATGAGGAGCAGAGGGACCTGGGTTGAAGTCTAATCCCCGCGACTTCTTGTTTTCTTTGGCCAAGTTCCTGGCAAACTGAAGGTTGCGCTTGAACAGATTGTCATCACGAAACCATAGCAATGACGAAGGGTCTGCATCTGCAGGCTGAGGTCCACGGACCATGCAGGGATAGAAGCCTTGTTCAATGGCTTCAGCTCTGGACCTGGGTTGAAGATTTTTGTATAGGATGTCTCCCCACGGTCGCTTGATGGCATTCTTCTCAGCATACTCCTGGGTCACGAACCTGTACTTGAACCACTGTTCTGCCCAATATCTTCGAATCCATTGGATTCGAGTTTTCCGCTGATTGTAGTCCTCCTCCGGATCTGTCTTGTATAGCTCATAGAGGTCTGGAGGCAAATCTCTTGAGGTGTTGCCATGATGCTGCCTGCCACCCTTCCTTGCAGATTTTTCTCGTGCCATTAAGTTTAGACTGAAAGGCTTCAAAACTGTCAAAGTCTTCCGTCTACTGGTCAGACAAGAACTGGCTTCAGGGGAATTTATATGATGCTGTAAGAATTCTGCAAATGAATGCAGACTATGAGAACCAAGGGATTCTCCCACGGACATGTACCTGTGACAACATTAAGGTGCGAGGGAAGGGGAAGAGGTCATATGCATTCTCAGAAGATTTTGAAGATAAATCAGTTTAGAAGACATTGACCTCATAGTGCGAAGACATTCACTCATAGATAGAGAGTTGGTTCCAGATTTGTACGAATCCATGAATAAGTACAAGTGAGGAATCTAACTACTTTGTGAAGCATAAGTGAACATACTAGGCATATTATGAGATGCAACATGAAATAGATCCAACTTGTGTGAATAGAAACTGCTTGTGGTAGAAAAGGATGAATCCATCGGATCAAAGAGACCGTAAAAAGGAGGTTTTATTTACCACTCGAGGAACTACTAGACGGAGCGGGAGAGGAGGCCGAGCAGTTCGATCTTCCGTGCTCTAACTTGGCGACGGAGGACACCTACGGCGATGGCGGAGAAGACGATGTCCGCGGCCGGTGTGAAGATGGCGCCGGTGAGGTTGCGGCAGCTAAGTGCTTCGTCGCCGGCGTCGTCGAGGGCTAGCGGCGGTGCTAGGGTTTGTGCGAGAGTGGGAGAAAGGATAATGACTGTGGTGAAGCGTGTATTTATAGGGACAGGGACGGCACAGTGTTATTACACAGGTGCCCCTAGCGGTTCACATCTGAAGGACACGTGGCTATCATGCAACACATCGGAGGTTGTTCCACGTTCCCACTCACGCCTGGATTATCAGGTGGTCGTTCCCACTTCTCCGTGTTTCAGGTGGAAGGATTTAGCATTGAAAACGGATTAATGTTTGTCTCTGTGTCTTCTGCTGACAAGGATGCAGAGAAGACATTTTGACAGTGTCAATAGAATGCATATGATTTGGATAGATAGACTTAGGAAAGAAGCATAGAGGGGTTAGGGTCCGATCACATTCACTTAGTTCAAAAGATTCAGCAAGAAGCCATAGCTCTAAGTGAATGCTTTAGAGGACAGAAACCAAATCAGTACGTTGAAGATAAACATGAGGTCATGTTAACATTGAAGGCAAACAGAAAGCGAAGACTTTGCAAATGTAACGCCATGTGAGAAACACTTCTTAGGGAAGAATTTTGTGGTGGCGTTACCCACCGTATAGGAAGTATTAGACCCAGACACGGTGCACAACTTTTGTGGCGCTCTGAAGTCAAATTCCACGTTAATGTATTCACACTCAGAACGCAAGTCTTCATTGATTGAAGACATACGTTACTTCGTGTGTTGCACATCTAAGTCATCAACATGCACAAGTGTTAGGAAGTGTGCCTGATCACAGGACATTTGAGGATTCCAAGATATTTAGCTCACATCGTAACTTGCAAAACCTCTTATCATCCAAGGGCTTTGTGAAGATATCTGCCAATTGCTCTTCAGTGTTGACGTGTATGATATCAATATCTTCCTTCATAACATGATCTCTGAGAAAGTGATGACGAATTTCAATGTGCTTTGTCTTCGAGTGCTGAACTGGGTTGTTGGCAATCTTGATGGCGCTCTCGTTGTCGCAGTAGAGTGGCACTTGCTTCAGATGAATGCCATAGTCTTTGAGTGTTTTCTTCATCCATAGAAGCTGAGCGCAGCAAGATCCAGCAGCAATGTATTCAGATTCAGCAGTGGAGAGAGATACATAGTTCTGCTTCTTTGAAGACCAACATACAAGTGATCGTCCCAGAAAATGACATGTGCCTGATGTAGACTTGCGATCCACCTTGTCACCAACATAATCAGCATTCGAGAATCCAACTAGATCAAACTCTGAGCCCTTTGGATACCATAATCCTAGTGTTGGGGTGTGAGCCAAATATCTAAGAATTCTCTTCACAGCTAAGTGATGCGATTCCTTTGGTGCCGCTTGGAACCGGGCACACATGCAAACACTAAGCATGATATCTGGCCAAGATGCATATAAATAAAGCAAGGAACCAATCATGGAGCGGTATACCTTTTGATCGAACTCTTTACCATTGTCGTCGGGACCCAGATGGTGTTTGGCCGGCATTGGCGTCGTGTAGCCTTTCCAGTCTTGCATTCCAAATTTCTTCAGGCAATCTTTGAGGTATTTCTCTTGAGATATGAAGATGTCGTTGCGTTGCTGACGTATTTGAAGACCAAGGAAGAACTTCAGCTCACCCACCATGGACATCTGTATTGCTCTTGCATCATATATCCAAACTCTTCACTGTATTTCTGGTTAATGCAGCCGAAGATAATGTCATCCACATATATTTGGCACACAAACAGTTCACCATCATATGTCTTCATGAAGAGAGTGGGATCCAGGGAACCAGGTTTGAAGCCTTTGCTCTTCAGGAAGTCTTTGAGTGTGTCATACTGTAAGTGCATCTAGTGCCACCCCTAGTTGGTTTTGGAGTATTGACGACAAACCTAGTTGAGGGACTAATGTGTTTGTGAGAATTGCAGGATAACACAGGTAGAAGTCCCTCATTGATTCGGTTTTACTACCAGAGATGACCCCTAAAAATGTATGAAGACATTGAAGTCAAAGGTGGTATATCAAGATATTCACATTGAAGACTATGACAAGAGAAGACACTATATGAAGCCTATGGAGCTCGAAGACTTAGATCTTTCATAGTTCTTTTTCTTTTGTGTTGAGTCATAGGAACCACCATACTGTTATGTGGGGTCCAAGAGAACCAGTCAGAATGACTGAAGTGATGCCTAAACCAAAAACCTATGTCTTCGAGTGAAGACTATGAGAGCGAATCTTGTCCAGAGTCGGACAATTCAGCTTTGCTTGTAGCCCAAGTAAAGTTGTCGTGTGAGTTTGAAATCTGACAGTTGGAACACCTGTTAGTTCCTTAGTGACCCAGGGTCATTTCGGACAAATCAGGCCGGGTTGCCAAGTGGCTATAAATAGCCCACCCCCTACAACCATAAATGGTCGGCTGCTCAGATTGAAAGTACGGCTTTTTTCGTTTGAGAGAAACCCACCTCAAAGCCTTTGAGAGAGAATTCCTTGCGAGGATAAAGCCATAACCACCAGAGCCAGAGAGAATTGGGCATCACTTAAGTCTTCTTGTCTGTGTGATCTGAAGACTTATTACACTTGAGGACTATGCATCCTCCAGCCGGTTAGGCTTCGCGTTCTAAGCATCCAAGAGACATTGTGGATTGCCGGTGAACGAAGACTGTGAAGGTTTGGGAGTCTACCTTGAAGACTTACCAGAGTGATTGGGCGAGGTCTATGTGACCTTAGCTCAAGGAGAATACGGTGAGGACTGGGTGTCCTGAGCTGCGTGTTCAGGACTGGGTGTCCGGGATTGTGTGTCCTAAGGTTTAAATACCTAGCCACTCTAACCAGACGTACAGTTGTCACAACAACTGGAACTGGTCCAACAAATCATTGTCTTCAACGAGTCACTGGTTTCATCTTCACTTCCCTTTACTTACTGTTACTCCTTGTGAAGTCATTGTATGTTTGCACTATCATTTGTCTTCACTGAGTGACTGTGTGTTCTGTTTGGCTTCACAATATCTTCCTACCTGATCCTTACTACCTAGCTGATATTAGTCTTTGTGCTTTCACTTCATTGAATACTTGACTATGGTTTGCCTAGTGTAGTCTACCTTCCGCTGCATGGTAATAGGTTTAATTTTATCGTTTGTCTTCAAAACTTCTATGTTCTGAAGACTTTCATAAAAAATCGCCTATTCACCCCCCCCCTCTAGTCGATATAACGCACTTTCAATTGGTATCAGAGCAAGGTGCTCCCTTGTTCTGTGTGATTCGGTTTAACCACTTGGAGTTTTAGCTATGTCGACTGCAGGGATAATTAAAGTCTCTGTTGCGTGCCCCGTCTTCGATGGAACTGAATATCCCTACTAGAAGAATAAGATGCACATGCATCTTGAAGCCATTGACGTCGACCTATGGTATGTCGTCGAGAACGGCGTTCCCAAGGCTGGAGAAGGTGTCACTGCTGCTGATGTCAAGAAATTTGTTCAACTAGACTCTACTGCCAAGAATATCATCTGTGGTCATCTGACCAAAGAACAGTATGGCTGTGTGAGTGCTTTGAAGACATCCAAGCTGGTCTGGGACTGGCTCTCCAAGGTCAATGAAGGCATCTCAACCCAGAGAGATCAGAGAATCAGTGTCCTTCGCAACCTCTTCAACCGCTTAAAGAGAAATGACAATGAGAATGTCCAGCACACATTTGACCGACTCATTGACATCACAAATGAGCTTCAAGCCCTCGGCGCCACTGAGATCACCAAACATGAAGTCGTTAAGACGCTGCTGAGATCACTTGATAGTTCGTTTGACATCCTGGCCCTGGTGATTGAAGAACGTCCTGATTTCAAGACACTCGATGCATCTGACATATTTTAGAGGCTCAACACACATGAGTTTCAGCTTTCTGAGAAAAGAGATATCTACGGTCCAAACTATGGGCGAACTTGTGCCTTAAAGGCAAAAGCCGTATCCTCATCTGAAGAAGAATCTGACAGCAGTTCTGATGATCCTGAAGACATTGGAAGGGAACTTGCTATGCTTGTCAAGAAGTTCCAAAAATTCACCAAGAAGAAAGGCTTCAGAAAGTCTTCCCGATCAAGTTCAAGGAATGATGAAGCTCCTGCTCATGACTACAAGAAGAAAACATGTCAAGTGCAAGAAACTTGGCCACTTCATCTCTGAGTGTCCACAGTGGGACAATGAGAACAAAAAGAAGAACAAGAGCAAGGAATATGACTCTGACGACAAGAAGAAGAAGAAATACTCAAAGTCTTCTTCCAAGTCTTCCTCAAAGTCTTCATCACACAAGAAGAGCTCATCTGGCAAGGCACGTGCGTTTGTTGGCAAGGAAATGGATTCAGAGGAGGAGTCTACTTCTGAGGAGGCGGAGGTGGAGTCTGAGGAGGAGTCCGACTCAGGCGTCACAAGTCTGGCTACAGCATACGTTGCCAAGTCCATCTTCAACACTGAAGACAATGACTTCATCACCGACACCGATGCAAATGACAAGGACTACTCCGCTTCTACCTATTGCTTCATGGCATGCGGTGCCAAGGTAAACACACGCACTACTCACTATCAAACATCTAGTGACGATGACTCTGATTGTGATTCAAAACCCTGCTACAAAACACTTGCTAAAATTGCAACTGAACAACAGAAAGCTATGGAACATATTCAAGAACTATTAGACAGAAGCGATGATCTGTTAGGTGCTGAAATGACTCGATCTGAATCCTTAATTGAAGACATAAAAAATCTTCACGTTAAGTATCAGGAACTTGAAAGTCGTCATGAAACTCTCTCAACAACTGATGAAAAGCTTTCTTATGATTATCTTCAAAGGAAGCAAGATCTTGAGAAATTGAGAGCGGTTCATGAAGATCTTCAAAAGGAAAACGAGTCACTTCGCGCCAAACAGATCAGTCCCGCTCAGGAAGGATTTGAACCACCATGTCTTAAATGCATTGAGCGTGATAATGCTACTTCTGTTGCTGAATGTTCTACTGCTACTGCTGTCGCAATATCTTCAACTGTTGATGTGGTAACTAACCCCTCTGCTGAGGATACCACCACTATTGCTGATGAGAATGCTAGGTTGAAGACATTGCTTGAAACAGGGATGTACAAAAGTCTTCAAGGGCATCAGACACTATGTGATGTCCTCAAAAAGCAGATTCTGAACCGAAACCCTAGGAAAGAGGGTGTTGGGTTCGTAAGGAAAATGAATGCAGATGGATCTTACTGGAAACCTGAGCAGTACCCCAAATGTATGTGGGTTGCTGCAAAGGAACCTTCAGCAGATCCATCCAATCTATCTGGCTTCACTTGTGCTAACCCCATTATCATTGATGAATCCTTTGATGCAAACTATATAATGTTTAAGAATCAGAATGGTGAAGTGTTTGCCAGGTACATTGGTACTAACTGCAGGAATGGACCGCCTATGAAGAAGATCTGGGTTCCAAAAAGGTGTCTGGAGAGTCTTCCTGTGGATGTCATGACACCTCACGTGAAGAAGACAAACCTTAGACCAAAGGCTTCATACGGTCCAAAGGCTTCATACAGACAGAGGACTCACCTGAGTCGCACTAAGGCAAATGTTTTGCAGGGAAACCACACTCAGGCATATGAATATGAGAGCGGTTCATCAAACCGCCATGTTCATAAGACCAAGAACTATTCTGCTTATTCTTATGAGTACTATTGTCCGCCTGCAAGACTGTTTGCTAGGGCTTCAAAGCCAAAATTCTCAGATGCTGCACTTAGACTTATTGCTTCGAAGCCACCCTTGAAGATGTGAGTGGCTAAGAAAGCTTGACTCTCTTTTGCAGGGAAAGGTCTCCAGCAGAAAACCAAAATCGTCTGACGCTATTGCTGGGGACCTTAACATCTTGTAGGGCGCAAGATCAAATGCCCGAATGGTCTTACTATGTACTTCGTTCCTGAATCGCTTGCTACTCTCCCTATTAGTCCTAACCTGGATCTAAGCTTTCATAACCCACTGGTTCGTCAAATGTTTTTGCTTCACAATGCTCTTGGTGAAGCCTACCCCCCTAACTGCACTGTAGGGTACGACACCAGCGTCTTCAGAATGGATTATTGACAGTGGGTGTACAAATCACATGACTGGCAAAAGAAGTCTTCTTATGGACTCAACCTTATGTCCATCCGACAAGAGCCACATCACATTTGCTGACACTGGTAAAAGTAAGGTATTGGGTCTAGGTAGAGTTGCAATCTCAAGGGATCAACACATGGATAAAGTCATGCTTGTTGAATCCCTTGGCTTCAACTTAATGTCTGTCTCAATGCTTTGCGATTTGAACATGATCGTAATATTTGGAAAATATCGTTGCCTTGTACTAATGGAATCTGACAAGTCTCTAGTGTTTGAAGGGTATCGAAAAGATGATTTGTACGTGGTAGATTTCTCAGCAGGACCACAGCTTGCAGTATGTCTTCTAGCAAAGGCTTCAGAATGCTGGCTCTGGCATCGGAGGCTTGGGCATGCTGGCATGAGGAACCTCCACACCCTTGCGAAGAAGAAGCATGTCATAGGCATCGAGGGCGTCAAGTTCAAGAAAGACCACTTATGCGGTGCCTGTGAAGCAGGGAAGATGAAGAGGGCCAAACATCCCACGAAGACAATCATGACCACTACTCGACCCTTCGAACTGCTTCACATGGATCTTTTCGGTCCCACTCATTACTCAACTCTTACTACTACTGCTTGCCTCTATGGCTTCATTATTGTTGATGATTATTCTAGATATACTTGGGTGCACATAATCCTTTACAAGACTGAAGTGCAGGATGTCTTCAGACGCTTCGCCAATCGAGCTATGAACAATTTTGGCGCCAAGATAAAGCACATCAGAAGTGACAATGGCACTGAATTCAAGAACACTGGCCTTGATACATATCTTGACACCTTGGGTATCACACATGAATTCTCAGCTCTGTACACGCCACAGCAGAATGGCATCGTCGAACGCAAGAACAGAACACTCATTGAGATGGCCAGAACGATGCTAGATGAATACAAGACCCCAAGAAAATTCTGGCCTGAAGCCATTGATACTGCATGCCATACAATCAATTGTGTTTATCTTCACAAGCTTCTGAACAAGACATCTTATGAGCTCCTTACTAGCAAGAAGCCAAATGTCAGTTACTCCAGAGTATTTGGCGCAAGGTGCTGGATCAAGGACCCACATCACACCTCAAAGTATGCACCAAAAGCACATGAGGGTTTTATGCTTGGATATGGAAAGGATTCGCACTCCTACAGAGTCTTCAATCTCTTTCATTACAAAGTGGTTGAAACAGTGGATGTGCGGTTCGATGAGACCAACGGTTCACAAAGAGAGCAACTGCCAAATGTGCTAGATGAAGTTCCATCAAGTGAATCAATCAAGCTAATGGGAACTGGAGAAATTATACCTTCTGAAGCTCATCCTGAAGAAGAACTTATCATCTCAGCACCTGATCAACATGAAGACAATGCTCAGCCTGAAGACATTCTTTCTAACAATGACAATGAACAGCAAGAGCAAAGTCTTCGCCCTGTACATCCTCGCGTTGCCAATGAAGTGCAGATTGAAAGAATAATTGATAGCATCAACGCACCTGGTCCACTCACTCATTCAAGGGCAACTCAGCTAGCAAATTTCTGTGGGCACTTCGCATTCGTCTCAATAACAGAACCCAAGAAAGTTGAAGAAGCCTTCATGGAACCTGAATGGATTCAAGCTATGCAAGAAGAGCCTCAACAGTTTGAGCTGAATAATGTATGGGAACTGGTTAAGCGTCCTGATCCACAGAAGCACAATATAATAGGCACCAAATGGATATACCACAACAAGCAAGATGAGCATTGTCAAGTTGTCAGAAACAAAGCTCGTCTCGTTGCTCAAGGATATACTCAAGTGGAAGGCATTGACTTCGATGAAACATTTGCTCCTGTGGCTAGACTTGAAGCCATATGCATACTGCTGGCCTATGCAAATCATCATAACATACTTCTATATCAAATGGATGTGAAAAGTGCCTTTCTCAATGGCAAGATTGAAGAAGAAGTGTATGTTGCACAACCACCTGGCTTTGAGGATCCAAAACATCCTGACATGGTATACAAGCTCAACAAGGCACTGTATGACCTCAAACAAGCCCCTCGGGCCTGGTATGACACACTCAAATACTTCCTGAAGAGCAAAGGCTTCATACCTGGTTCCCTAGATCCCACTCTCTTCACGAAGACATATGATGGTGAACTGTTTGTATGCCAAATATATGTGGATGACATTATCTTCGGCTGCACCAATCAGAAGTACAGTGAAGAGTTTGGATATATGATGCAAGAGCAATATCAGATGTCCATGATGGGGGAGCTGAAGTTCTTCCTTGGTCTTAAAATACGACAACAACGCAATGGCATCTTCATATCTCAAGAGAAGTATCTCAAAGATTGCCTGAAGAAGTTCGGTATGCAAAACTGCAAAGGCTTCACAACACAAATGCCAGCCAAACATCATCTGGGTCCTGAAGACAATGGTAAAGAGTTCGATCAAAAGGTATACCGCTCCATGATTGGTTCTTTAATTTATCTATGTGCATCTAGGCCAGATATTGTGCTTAGTGTTTGCATGTGTGCTCGATTTCAAGCGGCACCAAAGGAGTCGCATCACTTAGCTGTGAAGCGAATTCTTTGATATTTGGCTCACACCCCAACTCTAGGATTATGGTATCCAAAGGGCTCAGAGTTTGATCTGGTTGGATTTTCGGATGCTGATTATGCTGGTGACAAAGTCGATCGCAAGTCTACATCAGGCACATGTCACTTTCTGGGACGATCACTTGTATGTTGGTCTTCAAAGAAGCAGAACTGTGTATCTCTCTCCACTGCTGAATCTGAATACATTGCTGCTGGATCTTGCTACGCTCAGCTTCTGTGGATGAAGCAAACACTCAAGGACTATGGCATTCATCTGAAGCAAGTGCCACTTTACTGCGACAACGAAAGCGCCATCAAGATTGCCAACAAGCCAGTTCAGCACTCGAAGACAAAGCACATTGAAATTCGTCATCACTTTCTCAGAGATCATGTTGTGAAGGAAGACATTGATATCATACACGTCAACACTGAAGAGCAATTGGCAGATATCTTCACCAAGCCCTTGGATGAGAAGAGGTTTTGCAAGTTACGGTGTGAGCTAAATATCCTGGAATCCTCAAATGTCCTGTGATCAGGCACACAACCTAACCCTTAAGCATATTGATGACTTAGATGTGCAACACACGAAGTAAAGTATATCTTCAATCAATGAAGACATACATTCTAAGTGTGAATACATTAATGTGGAATTTGACTTCGGAGCGCCACGATAATTGTGTGCCGTGTCTGGGTCTAATACTTCCTATACAGTGGGTAACACCACCACCAAACGTTCTATTTTGAAGTGTTTCACTCATGGCGTTACCTTGCAATGTCTTCACATTTGGTTTGGCTTCGATCTCAACATATTTTCATGATTATCTTCACTATGTTGATTATATATATATATATATATATATATATATATATATATATATATATGTATATACTAGTGTTCTATCCTCTACAGCATTCACTTATAGTTATGTCTTCGTGTTGAATCTTTTGAACTAAGTGAATGTGATCGGACCCTAACCTCTCTATGCTTTCTATCTCAAACTCTATCTCTCCAAGTCATATGCATTCTATTGAAACTGTCGAATGTCTTCTCTGCGTCCTTGTCAGCAGAAGATACAGAGACAACCATTAAGTCCGTTTTCAATGCTCATTCCTCCACATGAAATCCGGAGAAGTAGGAACGACCACCCGACAATCCAGGCGTGCATGGGACGTGGAACAAACCCCAAAATTCCGCATAATGGACACGTGTTCCTCAGATGCGAATCGCCAGGGGCACTTGTGTAATAGCATAGTGCCGCCCCTGTACCTATAAATACACACTCACAGCGGTCATTATCTCTTCTTCCACCCTTGCACGAACCCTAGCGCCACCGCTAGCCCTCGACGACGTTGGCGATGAAGCACTTCGCTGCCGCAACCTCTTTGACGCCGTCTTCACGCCGACCGCGGACATCGTCCTCTCCGCCGTCGCCGTAGGTGTCCTCCGTCGCCAAGTTAGGGCACGGAAGATCGAACTGCTCGGCCTCATCTTACACTCCGTCTAGCAGTTCTTAGTGTGGTAAATAAAACTTCCTCTTTTTACAGCACCATTGATCCTATGGATTTGTCACTTTCTACCACAAGCAGTTTCTGTTCACACAAGCTAGATCTCTCTCATACTGCATCTCATAACATGCCTAGTATATTCACTTGTGCTTCACAAAGTAGTTAGATTCCTCACTTGTACTGATCTGTGGATTCGTACAAATCTGGAACCAACTTCTTATCTATGAGTGAATGTCTTCGGACGATGTGGTCAATGTCTTCTAAACTGATTTATCTTCAAAATCTTCTGAGAATGCATATGACCTCTTCCCCTTCCCTCGCACCTTAATGCTATCAGGTACATGTCCGTGGGAGAATCCTTTGGTTCTCATAGTCTGCATTCATTTGCAGAATTCTTATGGCATCACATAAATTCGCCCGAAGCCAGTTCCTGTTGGTCCAGCAAACAAAAACCTTTGAAGCCTTTGAACGTCTTGAAGCCTTTCAAGTTAAAGTATATGGTTTCAGAGAAAGCAGCAAGGAAGGGTGGCAGAAAGCGTCGTGGTGAAACATCCAGAGATCTGCCAGATGAACTCTCAGAAATGTACAAGACAGATCCTGAAGAGGATTACAGTCAGCGCAAGACCCGAATCCAATGGATTCGAAGATATTGGACAGAACAATGGTTCAAATACAGATTTGTGACCCGGGAGTATGCTGAGAAAAACGTCGTCAAGAGACCATGGGGAGACATCCTATTCAAGAATCTTCTACCCAGGTCCAGAGATGAAGCCATTGCTCAAGGCTTCTATCCATGCATGGTCCGTGGACCACAGCCTGCTGATGCACACTCGTCGTCACTGCTATGGTGTCGTGATGACAATATGTTCAAGCGCAACTTCCAGTTTGCTCAGAACTCAGCGAAGCAGAACAAGAAGACTTTTGGGTTAGACTTCAACCCTGGTCCCTCAGCACCAAGGGCAGATGGCACACGAGATGCTGAACCCAATGTCATCGGTCCTTTCGCCAACCTTGAAGGCCTCATCACCTACATCTTAGTTCAAGGGACTGCAGTGAATGAGCCTGCAACTGACACTGAATCAGAAGAAGCTCCTGCAGCTCTGAAGACAAAGAAGCTAAAGAAGCCTAAAGCTTCAAAACCTGCCCCTTCACCAAAAGTCTCAAGGGCGAAGCCACTGGCAACTGCACCTCCTGAAGAAAGTGTGCAGTCTGAAGACTTATCACGCGTCTCCAAGCCCCAGAAGGCCAAGATGCTTCTGCCTCACACTGGCCAAGAGCTAACAGCTGCTGCCATTCTGTGCAATGACGAATCTGTCAAGTGATGAAGATCTTGCAGATGACGCTCTTGAGCAACTCATCAAGAGCAAAGAAGAAGCAAAAATCTTCAATGATCTGCCTCTCTTTGATGTCACCATCATCCACAACTTCATTGACGAGTGGTTTGACACGCCAAACATCAGCTTTGAAGATCTGCAGCTACCCATTGGCCTCAGTGTCGCCTTCCAAGGCGCCATTGCTTCAGAACTTGCTATTGCCCAGCACATTGTTGAACTGAAGCAGAAGATTGACTATGAAAAGGCTCAGTTCAAGAAGCATATGGCCAAGCTTAGCGTGCAAGAAGTGAAGAACTTCAAGACAATGATGCACGAGCTCAAGGAAGCCTTTGTGAAGAAGCGTGCAGAAGCTCAGGGTTCGCGTGAGCGCATGAAGACTCTGGCTGACAGATGTGTGCAAGCCTATAATGAGGCTGAGAAGCGCAAGGCACTTGGGCGTCCTGGCATCGACCCCAGGATGGCCACAAAGAAGAAGAAGAAGCCTGCTACGGCTGAATCTGATGCACCAAGGCAAGAAGCAGTTCCGATTGTCTTCCCAACTAGACTGACTGGCTCGAAGCCAAAAAGCCGGTCAACAGCTTCAGAGCTCAAGAAGACAAGGGCTGCTGAGGCTGAATCCAGAAAGAGGAAACACTCTGAAGCCTCTCCTACTGCCCCCTCCAAGAAGAAGAGGAAGATCAAGAAAGCTCGGGCTGCTTCCACAGAGCCCTTGATAGTTGAACCCATTTCTATAGTCTATCCTGAAGCTGAACGACAACTAACAATTCATGAGCCTGCTTCCACAGAGGCTCATGAAGCTGAAGACATTCCAGCAGCTGATCCCATCGCTGCTGAAGACATTGGTCATCATGACAATGTAGTAGATGGTGCAGTCCTTCCTCAGTTTGAAAACAGCGAACTCACCAGCATTGGTCGTCCACTGACGCCAATTGCACAGGATGCTTCATGGGCGGATCGCCCACAAGAGGAAGAAGACTATGAGGCCCAGCCCACTCCAACTCCACAGGCGTCGTCTGCGTTCCGCAGGCTTCGCAAAGGTCCAAGGCCTCAAGTCTCTGCTGAAGACATTCCGGCTGCATCAGCCGCAGAAGAAGGAGTCCCACAAGATCCCACTCGCCTGTCCCACCAAGAAGCAGTTCTCCAGGAGAATGTGCTTGTGACCGACCCTCCAGCTAGTCAAGTGGAGGATGAAAATCGTGAGGCTGCCACAATCACCAATGAAGCTAATGTGGAGCCCTCCCCAACAAAGGCATCAGAAGACAGCGAAGCCACTGATCCCGCCACTTCTGTTCCTGAGTCTGCTGCCGGTCCTCAATTCGACTATCATGTTGAGCACAGGCCTCAGGTCCAGAAGCCAATCCCAAGACTGCCAAGGTTTCCAGGTCCTGCATCAGCACCTGGCTCCTTCAACATCAATGGCTTCAGGGCAGACAACACATTCTTCAATAGCTCCAGGAACCCCTACTCAAGGGAAAGGATATCATCTGATCAGTTCTGGAGCTATCCTCAGCGAAGCTATTACTCTTGCATTCTTTACAACCAAGGTCACATCTTCCCACACAAGTGCCTTGACGTTGAAGCTATAGCTGGTCTGCCCTGTCTGGAAGAAGCTTTAGATTGCTTCAAGGAAGTTGGACTGCTGCCGTTCATTACTGACAAAGAGCATTGGAATGAAGAGCTGTTGCATCAATTCTATGTCACACTTCACATCAGAGGGTACATCAGAGATCCGAAGACTTGGGTCCTGGAGTGGATGACTGGCAACGTTCATCACGAAGCCAATGCATTTGACATCATTGAGCTCACTGGCTTGCCCACTCCTGGCGATCTCTTCGAGCAAGGCTGTCAGCTGCATACTGAAGCTATTGAGAGCATCTTTCAGCGGCCAGAACCTGATATGAGTCAGATGCTCAGCATCATGAAGCCATTTCCCCAAGATGCTGCTTATCCCATAGAGTTCTTTGTTGAAGACCTTGAGTATCTGCCAAGAACCATCTATCACATCATCAGGCGAACTCTCTGGCCTATCAAAGGGCACTCTCCAAATGCCAAGCTTCAGGGTGCAATGAAGACTTTGGTCTTCTATATACTTCATGGAAAAATGCTTCAATGCACAGGACTTCTTCATACGCCAACTTGCTGCATCAGGCATTGATCTGTTTGGTTTGAAGTTCTACGCCCCTTGGGTCATGCGGCTGATCAAGCTACACTCCGCCATCTCGTATCAGCCCTCGGCCCGCAACCATCGGATCTTCTTGCCTGACGTGGACATGTCTACTGAAGCCATATATTCTGAGCCTGCCAAGCAACCTCTAAGTCTTGAGAATGCAAAACATCAGAGTTTTACTCAGAACGTTGAAGGCGTTGAGGCAGTTTCTCGGGTGTATCCTTTGGCTGGCACTACACGTGCACCACACCCTGCTTCCACTGAAGCCACTGACAGTGCCACTGCTCCTAGACCCAAGAAGCGCACTCGTGTTCTCAACGACCGAGAGCTTCTTGTGGCTCTACATCAGAAACAAGATAGGCATCATGACTGGCTGAAGCATTAGATGAAAAGCCTCTTGGTGGAAGTTAATCGCGTTCGCAATCTTGCCACCAAGAATGCTTTCGTTGCCCATGAAACCTGTCGCCGCACATGGAAAGGGCTCACGATGATGTGTTCTGAAGCTGATCTTCAAGAGGATGGCTTCACTGAGAGATTCAAGTTTGACTCCACACCTCCTCGAAGGGCTGTGCTGCTAGGAACTCCATCCTTTGAAGACTATGAGTTCTCTTCCTCTGCTGCCATAGTGACTGCCAGAATTATTGAGGAAGAAGACGATGCTACTTCACCGCCACCTCCTTCAGCACCTCCAAGCTCTTCTGCACTGCCAAACAACACCAACAACCCTGCTACTTCACCTACTCCTCATGGGAACGAGTAGAGGCTCTATGTCTTCAAACCTTTTTGGTCATTACTGACAAAAGGGGGAGAAGCATATGAGATTGATAGTCTTCAAGCGGGTCCATATGGGCGGGTGCTTTATATTTTGCTTCGTGCTTACAACTCTCATTTTTGCTACACTTGGTTCTTATGAGTTGTAACACTTAAACTAGATGGTCGTCTGCTACTTATTTGCCACCTTGTTTTGCGAAGATAAATTCCGCATGTGCGACGATAAATTCTGCACTTAGCTCATTCTGCAGACGTCCATTTTCCATTATGCATGTCATTATCTTCATATACTTTCACATGCATAGTGGATTGTCATCATAAGTTGAAGTGGATCTCCACAAGTACAACCTGCCATGTGCATTTGCATTCCAAAAGCAAATTAACTTATATGCACATCTTCAGGGGGAGCCCTTGCAACTTATGAAGACAATTCCTTATCCTTTACAATTTCACAGATTATATTCCCCATTGAAAACTTCAACTAGTTTGTCATCAATCACCAAAAAGGGGGAGATTGTAAGTGCATCTAGTGCCATCCCTAGTTGGTTTTGGAGTATTGACGACAAACCTAGTTGAGGGACTAATGTGTTTGTGAGAATTGCAGGATAACACAGGTAGAAGTCCCTCATTGATTCGGTTTTACTACCAGAGATGACCCCTAAAAATGTATGAAGACATTGAAGTCAAAGGTGGTATATGAAGATATTCACATTGAAGACTATGACAAGAGAAGACACTATATGAAGCCTATGGAGCTCGAAGACTTAGATCTTTCATAGTTCTTTTTCTTTTGTGTTGAGTCATAGGAACCACCGTACTGTTAAGTGGGGTCCAAGAGAACCAGTCAGAATGACTGAAGTGATGCCTAAACCAAAAACCTATATCTTCGAGTGAAGACTACGAGAGCGAATCTTGTCCAGAGTCGGACAAGTCAGCTTTGCTTGTAGCCCAAGTAAAGTTGCCGTGTGAGTTTGAAATCTGACGGTTGGAACACGTCTCAGTTCCTTAGTGACCCAGGGTCATTTCGGACAAATCAGGTCGGGTTGCCAAGTGGCTATAAATAGCCCACCCCTACAATCATAAACGGTCGGCTGCTCAGATTGAAAGTACGGCTTTTGTCGTTTGAGAGCAACCCACCTCGAAGACTTTGAGAGAGAATTCCTTGCGAGGATAAAGCCCTAACCACCAGAGCCAGAGAGAATTGGGCATCACTTAAGTCTTCTTGTCTGTGTGATCTGAAGACTTATTACACTTGAGGACTGTGCATCCTCCAGCCGGTTAGGCGTCGCGTTCTGAGCATCCAAGAGACATTGTGGATTGCCGGTGAACGAAGTCTGTGAAGGTTTGGGAGTCTACCTTGAAGACTTACCAGAGTGATTGGGCAAGGTCTATGTGACCTTAGCTCAAGGAGAATACGGTGAGGACTGGGTGTCCTGAGCTGCGTGTTCAGGACTGGGTGTCCGGGACTGTGTCTCCTAAGGTTTAAATACCTAGCCGCTCCAACCAGACGTACAGTTGTCACAGCAACTGGAACTGGTCCAACAAATCATTGTCTTCAACGAGTCACTGGTTTCATCTTCACTTCCCTTTACTTACTGTTACTCCTTGTGAAGTCATTGGATGTTTGCACTATCATTTGTCTTCACTGAGTGACTGCGTGTTCTGTTTGGCTTCACAATATCTTCCTACCCGATCCTTACTACCTAGCTGCTATTAGTCTATGTGCTTTCACTTCATTGAATACTTGACTATGGTTTGCCTAGTGTAGTCTACCTTCCGCTGCATGGTAATAGGTTTAATTTTATCGTTTGTCTTCAAACTTCTATGTTCTGAAGACTTTCATAAAAATCGCCTATTCACCCCCCCTCTAGTCGATATAACGCACTTTCACATACCAAGCTCGAGGGGCTTGTTTAAGGCCATACAGTGCCGTGTTGAGTTTGTAGACCATGTCAGGATGTTTTGGATCTTCAAAGCCAGGCGGTTGTGCAACATACACTTCTTCTTCAATCTTTCCATTGAGAAAAGCGCTCTTCACATCCATTTGATACAAAATAATGTTATGATGATTTGCATAGGCCAACAATATGTGTATAGCTTCAAGCCTAGCCACAGGAGCAAATGTTTCATCAAAGTAAATTCCTTCAACTTGAGTGTATCCTTGAGCAACGAGACGAGCTTTGTTTCTGACAACTTGACCATGCTCATCTTGCTTGTTGTGATATATCCATTTAGTGCCTATTATATTGTGCTTACGAGGATCAGGACGCTTAACTAGTTCACATACATTATTCAACTCAAACTGTTGAAGCTCTTCTTGCATAGCTTGAATCCATTCAGGTTCCATGAAGGCTTCATCAACTTTCTTGGGTTCAGATATTGAGACAAATGCGAAGTGCCCACAGAAATTTGCTAGCTGTGTTGCCCTTGAACGAGTGAGTGGACCTGGTGCATTGATGCTATCAAGTATTCTCTCAATCTGTACTTCATTTGTAACACGAGGATGAACATGACGAAGATTTTGCTCTTGCTGATCATTGTCATTGTTAGAAGGATTGTCGTCAGGCTGAGCATTGTCTTCAGGTTGATCTGGTGCAGAGATGATGAGTTCCTCTTCAGGCTGAGCTTCAGACGGTATGATTTCTCCAGTTCCCATGAGTTTGATGGTTTCACTATTGGAAATATGCCCTAGAGGCAATAATAAATTAGTTATTATTATATTTCCTTGTTCATGATAATCGTTTATTATCCATGCTAGAATTGTATTGATAGGAAACTCAGATACATGTGTGGATACATAGACAACACCATGTCCCTAGTAAGCCTCTAGTTGACTAGCTCGTTGATCAATAGATGGTTACGGTTTCCTAACCATGGACATTGGATGTCATTGATAACGGGATCACATCATTAGGAGAATGATGTGATGGACAAGACCCAATCCTAAGCCTAGCACAAGATCATGTAGTTCGTATGCTAAAGCTTTTCTAATGTCAAGTATCATTTCCTTAGACCATGAGATTGTGCAACTCCCGGATACCGTAGGAGTGCTTTGGGTGTGCCAAACGTCACAACGTAACTGGGTGGCTATAAAGGTACACTACAGGTATCTCCGAAAGTGTCTGTTGGGTTGGCACGAATCGAGACTGGGATTTGTCACTCCGTGTAAACGGAGAGGTATCTCTGGGCCCACTCGGTAGGACATCATCATAATGTGCACAATGTGATCAAGGAGTTGATCATGGGATGATGTGTTACGGAACGAGTAAAAGAGACTTGCCGGTAACGAGATTGAACAAGGTATCGGGATACCGACGATCGAATCTCGGGCAAGTATCGTACCGCTAGACAAAGGGAATTATATACGGGATTGACTAAGTCCTTGACATCGTGGTTCATCCGATGAGATCATCGTGGAACATGTGGGAGCCAACATGGGTATCCAGATCCCGCTGTTTGTTATTGACCGGAGAACGTCTCGGTCATGTCTGCATGGTTCCCGAACCCGTAGGGTCTACACACTTAAGGTTCGGTGACGCTAGGGTTATAGAGATATTTGTATGCGGTAACCCGAAAGTTGTTCGGAGTCTCGGATGAGATCCCGGACATCACGAGGAGTTCCGGAATGGTTCGGAGGTAAAGAATTATATATAGGAAGTGCTATTTCGGCTATCGGGACAAGTTTCGGGGTCACCGGTATTGTACCGGGACCACCGGAAGGGTCCCGGGGGTCCACCGGGTGGGTCCACCTGCCCCGGGGGGGGCACATGGGCTGTAGGGGGTGCGCCTTGGCCTGTATGGGCCAAGGCACCAGCCCCAAGAGGCCCATGCGCCAAGAGATAAGGGAAAGGAAGAGTCCTAAAGGGGGAAGGCACCTCCGAGGTGCCTTGGGGAGGATGGACTCCTCCCTGGCCGCACCCTTCCTTGGAGGAAGGGCCAAGGCTGCGCCCCCCCTCTCCCTTGGCCCTATATATAGTGAGGGGAAGGGAGGGCAGCAACACCTAAGCCCTGGCGCCTCCCTCTCCCTCCCATGACACATCTCCCTCCTCCCGCAGCGCTTGGCGAAGCCCTGTTGGAATCCCGCTACTTCCACCACCTCGCCGTCGTGCTACTAGATCTCCATCAACCTCTCCTTCCCCCCTTGCTGGATCAAGAAGGAGGAGACGTCGCTGCTCCGTACGTGTGTTGAACGCGGAGGTGCCGTCCGTTCGGTGCTAGGATCATCGGTGATTTGGATCACGACGAGTACGACTCCATCAACCCCGTTCCCTTAAACGCTTCTGCGCGCGATCTACAAGGGTATGTAGATCCACTCCTCCCTCGTTGCTAGATGACTCCATAGATAGATCTTGGTGACACATAGGAAAATTTTGAATTTATGCTACGTTCCCCAACATTCACTAGATGGAGCTTCATCTAGCACATTTGGCAGGTGCTCTCTTTGCGAGCCGTTAGTCTCATCGAACCGCACATCCACAGTTTCAACCACTTTATAGTGAAAGAGGTTGAAGACTCCGTAGGAGTGCGAATCCTTTCCATATCCAGGCATAAAACCTTCATGTGCTTTCGGTGCAAATTTTGAAGTGTGATGTGGATCCTTGATCCAGCACCTGGCACCAAATACTCTGAAGTAACTGACATTTGGCTTCTTGCCAGTAAGGAGCTCATAGGATGTCTTGTTCAGAAGCTTGTGAAGATAAACACGGTTGATGATATGGCATGCAGTATCAATGGCTTCAGGCCAGAACTTTCTTGGAGTCTTGTATTCATCGAGCATCATCCGGGCCATCTCAATAAATGTTCTGTTCTTGCGTTCCACGACGCCATTCTGCTGTGGCATGTACGGAGCTGAGAATTCATGAGTGATGCCCAAAGTATCAAGATAAGTGTCTAGGCCAGTGTTCTTGAATTCAGTGCCATTGTCACTACTGATGTGCTTGATCTTGACGCCATAGTTGTTCATGGCTCGATTGGCGAAGCGTCTGAAGACATCCTGCACTTCAGTCTTGTAGAGGATTATATGCACCCAAGTATATCTTGAATAATCATCAACAATGACAAAGCCATAGAGACAAGCAATAGTAGTAAGAGTTGAGTAGTGAGTGGGACCGAAGAGGTCCATGTGGAGCAGTTCAAAGGGTTGAGTCGTTGTCATGATTGTCTTCGAGGGATGCTTGGCCCTCGTCATCTTTCCTGCTTCACAGGCACCGCATAAGTGATCCTTCTTGAACTTGACACCCTCGATGCCTATGACATGCTTCTTCTTTGCAAGAGTGTGCAAGTTCCTCATGCCAGCATGCCCTAGCCTCCGATGCCAGAGCCAGCATTCTGAAGCTTTTGCTAGAAGACATAAGGCAAGTTGTGGTCCTGCTGAGAAATCTACCACGTACAAATCATCTTTCTGATGCCCTTCAAAGACTAGAGACTTGTCAGATTCGATTAGAACAAGGCAACGATATTTTCCAAATATCACAATCATGTTTAAATCACAAAGCATTGAGACAGACATTAAGTTGAAACCAAGGGATTCAACAAGCATTACCTTATCCATGTGTTTATCCCTCGAGATTGCAACTCTACCTAGACCCAATACCTTGCTTTTACCAGTATCAGCAAATGTGATGTGACTCTTGTCAGACGGATGTAAAGTTGAGTCCATGAGAAGACTTCACTTGCTAGTCATGTGATTAGTACACCTACTATCAATAATCCATTCTGAAGCAGCTGGTGTCATAGCCTACAATGCAGTTAGGGGGATAGGCTTCACGAAGAGAATTGTGAAGCATAAACATTTGACGAGCAAGTGGATTATGAAAGCTTAGATCGAGGTTAGGACTGATAGAGCAAGTAGCAAGCGACTCGGGAACAAAATACATAATAAGACCATTTGGGCATTTGATCTTGCGCCCTACAAGATGTTTAAGGTCCCCAGCAATAGCTTCAGACGAATTTGATTTTCGGCTGGAGACCCTTCCCTGCAAAAGAGAGTAAAGCTTTCTTAGCCACCCACATCTTCAAGGGTGGCTTTGAAGCAATGAGTCTAAGTGCAGCATCTGAGAACTTTGGCTTTGGAGTTCTTGGTCTTGCAGGTGGACAATAGTACTCATAAGAATAAGCAGAGTAGTTCTTGGTCTTATGAACATGGCGGTTTGATGAAACGCACTCATATTCATAGGCCTGAGTATGGTTTCCCTGCAAAACATTTACATTAGTGCGACTCATGTGAGTAATTTGTCTGTATGAAGCCTTTGGACCATATGAAGCCAGTGGTCTGGGGTTTGTCTTCTTCACTTGTGGTGTCATGATGACATTCACAGGAAGATTCTCCAACAACTTTTTCGGCACCCAGACTTTCTTCATAGGTGGCCCATTCCTGCAGTTAGTACCAATATACCTGGCAAACACTTCACCATTCTGATTCTTAAACAGTTTATAGTTTGCATCAAAGGATTCATAAATAACAATGGGATTAGCACAAGTGAAGCCAGACATGGTGGATGGATCCATTGAAGGTTCCTTTGTAGCAACCCATGTGGTTCTGGGGTACTGCTCAGGTTTCCAGTAAGAGCCATCAGCATTCATTTTCCATTCGAACCCAAGACCCTCTTTCCTAGGGTTTCGGTTCAGGATCTGCCTTTTGAGGACATCACATAGTGTCTGATGCCCTTTGATACTTTTGTACATCCTTGTTTCAAGCAATGTCTTCAACCTAGCATTTTCATCAGCAATAGCAGTGGTATCCTCAGCAGAGGGGTTAGTTACCACATCAATAGTTGAAGATATTGCAATAGTAGCAGTAGTAGAACATCCAGCAATAGAAGTAGCATTGTCACGCTCAATGCATTTAAGACATGGTGGTTCAAATCCTTCCTGAGCGGAACTGATCTCTTTGGCGTGAAGTGACTCGTTTTCCTTTTGAAGATCTTCATGAGCCGCTCTCAATTTCTCAAGATCTTGCTTCCTTTGAAGATAATCATATGAAAGCTTTTCATGAGTTGTTGAGAGCATTTCATGATGACTTTCAAGTTCCTCATACTTAACATGAAGATTTTTATGTCTTCAATTAAGGACTGGGATCGAGTCATTTCAGCGTCTAACAGGTCATCGCTTTTGTCTAACAGTTTTTGAATATGTTCCATAGCTTTCTGTTGTTCAGTTGCAATTTTAGCGAGTGTTTTGTAGCTGGGTTTGGAACCGCAATCAGAGTAATCTTCACTGGATGTTTGATAGCGAGTAGTGCGTGTGTTTACCTTGGCACCACGTGCCATTGTAAGTGCATCTAGTGCCACCCCTAGTTGGTTTTGGAGTATTGACGACAAACCTGGTTGAGGGACTAATGTGTTTGTGAGAATTGCAGGATAACACAGGTAGAAGTCCCTCATTGATTCGGTTTTCCTACCAGAGATGACCCCTAAAAATGTATGAAGACATTGAAGTCAAAGGTGGTATGTGAAGACATTCACATTGAAGACTATGACAAGAGAAGACATCGCGTGAAACTATGGAGCGCGAAGACTTAGTTGTTTCGTCATTCTTTTTCTTCTTTGTTGAGTCATAGGAACCACCGTACTGTTAAGTGGGGTCCAAGAGAACCAGTCAGAATGACTAAAGTGATGCTTAACCAAAATCCTATGTCTTCGAGTGAAGACTATGAGACCAAATCTTATTCAGAGTTGGATAAGTCAGCTTTGCTTGTAGCCCAAGTAAAGTTGTCGTGTGTTTTTGAAATCTGACCGTTGGAACACGTGTCAGTTCCTTAGTGACCCAGGGTCATTTCGGACAAATCAGGTTGGGTTGCCTAGTGGCTATAAATAGCCCACCCCCTACAACCATAAACGGTTGGCTGCTCAGAGTTAGTGTACGGCTTTTGTCGTTTGAGAGCAACCCACCTCGAAGCCTTTGAGAGAGAATTCCTTGCGAGGATAAAGCCCTAAACACCCAGAGCCAAAGAGTGTTAGGCATCACTTAAGTCTTCCTGTCTGTGTGATCTGAAGACTTATTACACTTGAGGACTGTGAATCCTCCAGCCGGTTAGGCGTCGTGTTCTGAGCATCCAAGAGTCATTGTGGATCGCCGGTGAACGATGTCTGTGAAGGTTTGGAAGTCTGCCTTGAAGACTTACCAGAGTGATTGGGCGAGGACTGGGTGTCCTTAGCTCAAGGGGAATAAGGTGAAGACACGGTCTTCTGAGTTAAATCTCAGCCTCCCTAACAAGACGTACAGTTGTCACAGCAACTGGAACTGGTCCAACAAATCATTGTCTTCAACGAGTCATTGGTTTCATCCTTCCCATCCCTTTATTTACTGTTGGCCCTGGTGAAGTCATTGTATGATTGCATTATCTTTGGTCTTCACTGAGTGACTGCTTGTCCTGATTGGCTTCATACTATCTTCCATCCTGATCTATACTGCCTAGATGCTATTAGTCTTCGTGCTTTCATTTCATTGAATACTTGACTATGGGTTAGTGTAGTCTACCTTCCGCTGCATGGTAATAGGTTTATTTCTATCGTTTGTCTTCGAAACTTCCATGTTTTGAAGACTTTCATAAAAATCGCCTATTCACCCCCCCCTCTAGTCGATCACTAGCACTTTCAATTGGTATCAGAGGAAGGTACTCCCTTGTTCTGTGTGATTCGGTTTAACCACCTGGAGTTTTAGCTATGTCGACTGCAGGGATAATCAAAGTCTCCGCTGCGTGCCTAGTCTTCGATGGAACTGAATATCCCTACTGGGAGAATAAGATGCGCATGCATCTTGAAGCCATTGATGTCGACCTATGGTATGTCGTCGAGAATGGCGTTCCCAAGGCGGGTGAAGGTGTCACTGCTGCTGATGTCAAGAAGTTCGTTCAACTGGACTCCACTGCCAAGAACATCATTTGTGGTCATCTGACCAAAGGACAGTATGGCCGCGTGAGTGCTTTGGAAACATCTAAGCTAGTCTGGGATTGGCTCTCCAAGGTCAACGAAGGCGTCTCAACCCAGAGAGATCAAAGAATCAGTGTCCTTCGCAATCTCTTCAACCGCTTCAAGAGAAACGACAATGAGAATGTTCAACTCACGTTTGATCGACTCACTGACATCACAAATGAACTTCAAGCCCTTGGCGCTACTGAGATCACCAAGCATGAAGTCGTCAGGACACTCCTGAGATCACTTGACAGATCGTTTGACACCCTAGCCCTGATGATTCAAGAACGTCCTGATTTCAAGACTCTCGATCCGTCTGACGTACTTGAGAGAATCAACACACATGAGTTTCAGCTTTCTGAGAAAAGAGACATCTACGGTCCCAACTATGGGCGAACTCATGCCCTGAAGGCAAAGCTGTCTCTTCATCTGAAGAAGAATCTGGCAGCAGTTCTGATGATCCTGAAGACATTGGAAAGGAGCTTGCTATGCTTGTGAAGAAGTTCCAAAAATTCACCAAGAGGAAAGGCTTCAGAAAGTCTTCACGATCAAGCTCAAGGAATGATGAAGCTTCTGCTCATGACTACAAGAAGAGAACGTGCCACAAGTGCAAGAAAACTGGCCACTACATCTCTGAGTGTCCACAGTGGGAAAATGAGAACAAGAAGAAGAAGAAGAAGAGCAAGGAGTATGATTCTGACGACAAGAAGAAGAAGAAGAAATACTCAAATTCTTCTTCCAAGTCTTCCTCAAAGTCTTCATCTCACAAGAAGAGCTCATCTAGCAAGGCTCGTGCGTTCGTTGGCACGGAAATGTATTCGGAGGAGGAGTCCACTTCTGAGGAGGCAGAGGTGGAGTCTAAGGAGGAGTCCGATTCTGGCGTTGCAAGTATGGCTACAGCATACGTTGCCAAGTCCATCTTCAACACTGAAGACAATGGCTTCATCACCGACACCGATGCAAATGACAAGGACTACTACGCTCCCACCTACTGCTTCATGGCACGTGGTGCCAAGGTAAACACACGCACTACTTGCTATCAAACATCCAGTGAAGATGACTCTGATTGTGGTTCCAAACCCAGCTACAGAACACTCGCTAAAATTGCAACTGAACAACAGAAAGCTATGGAACATATTCAAAAACTATTAGACAAAAGCGATGACCTGTTAGACGCTGAAATGACTCGATCTCAGTCCTTAATTGAAGATATAAAAAATCTTCATGTTAAGTATGAGGAACTTGAAAGTCGTCATGAATTGCTCTCAACAACTCATGAAAAGCTTTCCTATGATTATCTTCAAAGGAAGCAAGATCTTGAGAAATTGAGAGCGGCTCATGAAGATCTTCAAAAGGAAAACGAGTCACTTCACGCCAAACAGATCAGTTCTGCTCAGGAAGGATTTGAACCACCATGTCTTAAATGCATTGAGCGTGACAACGCTACTTCTATTGCTGGATGTTCTACTACTGCTACTATTGCAATATCTTCAACTATTGATGTGGTAACTAACCCCTCTGCTGAGGATACCGCTGCTATTGCTGATGAAAATGCTAGGTTGAAGACATGGCTTGAAACAGGGATGTACAAAAGTCTCAAAGGGCATCAAACACTATGTGATGTCCTCAAAAGGCAGATCCTGAACCGAAACCCTAGGAAAGAGGGTCTTGGGTTCGAAAGGAAAATGAATGCTGATGGCTCTTACTGGAAACCTGAGCAGTACCCCAAAACCACATGGGTTGCTGCAAAGGAACCTTCAGTGGATCCATCCACCCTGTCTGGCTTCACTTGTGCTAATCCCATTGTTATTGATGAATCCTTTGATGCAAACTATAAACTGTTTAAGAATCAGAATGGTGAAGTGTTTGCCAGGTATATTGGTACTAACTGCAGGAATGGGCCACCTATGAAGAAAGTCTGGGTGCCGAAAAAGTTGTTGGAGAATCTTCCTGTGAATGTCGTCATGACACCACAAGTGAAGAAGACAAACCCCAGACCACAGGCTTCATATGGTCCAAAGGCTTCATACAGACAACGAACTCACTTGAGTCGCACTAATGCAAATGTTTTGCAGGGAAACCATACTCGGGCCTATGAATATGAACGCGTTTCATCAAACCGCCATGTTCATAAGACCAAGAACTACTCTGCTTATTCTTATGAGTACTATTGTCCACCTGCAATACCTTTTGCTAGGGCTCCAAAGCCAAAGTTCTTAGATGCTGCACTTAGACTCATTGCTTCGAAGCCACCCTTGAAGATGTGGGTGGCTAAGAAAGCTTAACTCTCTTTTGCAAGGAAGGGTCTCCAGATGAAAATCAAATTCGTCTGAAGCTATTGATGGGGACCTTAAACATCTTGTAGGGTGCAAGATCAAATGCCCAAATGGTCTTATTATGTATTTTGTTCCTGAGTCGCTTGCTACTTGCCCTATCAGTTCTAACCTCGATCTAAGCTTTCATAATCCACTTGCTCGTCAAATGTTTATGCTTCACAATTCTCTTCGTGAAGCCTATCCCCCTAACTGCACTGTAGGCTATGACACCAGCTGCTTCAGAATGGATTATTGATAGTAGGTGTACTAATCACATGACTGGCAAGCGAAGTCTTCTCATGGACTCAACTTTACATCCGTCTGACAAGAGTCACATCACATTTGCTGATAATGGTAAAAGCAAGGTATTGGGTCTACGTAGAGTTGCAATCTCGAGGGATCAACACATGGATAAAGTAATGCTTGTTGAATCCCTTGGTTTCAACTTAATGTCTGTCTCAATGCTTTGCGATTTAAACATGATTGTGATATTTGGAAAATATTGTTGCTTTGTTCTAATGGAATCTGACAAGTCTCTAGTCTTTGAAGGGCATCGGAAAGATGATTTGTATGTGGTAGATTTCTCAGCAGGACCACAGCTTGTCGTATGTCTTCTAGCAAAAGCTTTAGAATGCCGGCTCTGGCATCGAAGGCTAGGGCATGCTGGCATGAGGAACTTGCACACTCTTGCAAAGAAGAAGCATGTCATAGGCATCGAGGGCGTCAAGTTCAAGAAGGATCACTTATGTGGTGCCTGTGAAGCAGGAAAGATGACGAGGGCCAAGCATGGCTCGAAGACAATCATGACAACGACTCAACCCTTCGAACTGCTCCACATGGACCTCTTCGGTCCCACTCACTACTCAACTCTTACTACTACTGGTTGTCTCTATGGCTTTGTCATTGTTGATGATTATTCAAGATATACTTGGGTGCATATAATCCTCTACAAGACTGAAGTGCAGGATGTCTTCAGACGCTTCACCAATCGAGCCATGAACAACTATGGTGTCAAGATCAAGCACATCAGAAGTGACAATGGCACTGAATTCAAGAACACTAGCCTAGACACTTATCTTGATACTTTGGGCATCACTCATGAATTCTCAGCTCCATACACGCCGCAGCAGAATGGCGTCGTGGAATGCAAGAACAGAACACTTATTGAGATGGCCCGGACGATGCTCGATGAATACAAGACTCCAAGAAAGTTCTAGCCTGAAGCCATTGATACTGCATGCCATATCATCAACCGTGTTTATCTTCACAAGCTTCTGAACAAGACATCCTATGAGCTCCTTGTCGGTGTCAAAACCGGCGGATCTCGGGTAGGGTCCCGAACTATGCGTCTAGGCCGGATGGTAACAGGAGGCAAGGGACACGAAGTTTTACCCAGGTTCGGGCCCTCTCGATGGAGGTAAAACCCTACATCCTTCTTGACTAATATTGATGATATGGGTAGTACAAGAGTAGATCTACCACGAGATCGGAGAGGCTAAACCCTAGAAGCTAGCCTATGGTATGATTGTTGTTGTGTATGTTGTCGTACGGACTAAAACCCTCCGGTTTATATAGACAAGGGAGAGGGTTAGGGTTACACAAAGTCGGTTACAATGGTAGGAGATCTGCATATCCATATCGCCAAGCTTGCCTTCCACGCCAAGGAAAGTCCCTTCCGGACACGGGACGAAGTCTTCAATCTTGTATCTTCATAGTCCAGGAGTTCGGCTGAAGGTATAGTCCGGCCATCCGGACACCCCCTAATCCAGGACTCCCTCAGTAGCCCCTGAACCAGGCTTCAATGACGACGAGTCCGACGCACAGATTGTCTTCGACATTGCAAGGCGGGTTCCTCCTCCAAGTACTTCATAGAGGATTTTGAACACAAAGATAGTGTCCAGCTCTGCAAAATAAGTTTCCACATATTGCCATAGAGAGAATAACATTTACACAAATCTAATCTGCTGACGTATTCCGTAGTGTGACACACCACGGCAAAGCCTTTATCCGAGTCGTTTCATTATCCCACCTCAGCGCGTCATGCGAGGCGGTTTCCTTGGCACGTCTTGTTAAAGTAGAGATCGTGTCCCCTTATTCCGGGATTCTCATCAATACGGGTGTGGGTAACCCAACCGCGCCATTGATTACGGCGCTTGGAGATAAGAGAGTTTTACCAGGCTGGTGGGGACATGTAGCTGCGTCCACCCATATAAGGGGATAGGGATCCACCTTTTCACCTACGCCTTCTTCCTCCCTTGCTTATCCATTCTCGCGCACTCGAGCTCCAGCGCCCAAGTCCGCATTCCCCACCTCAACCTTCTCCAGCCATGTCCGGAGCGGGATGCAAGTGGATGATCTCCTCCGTCACGGAGGGACACATTCAAAAATTGAGGAAAGTCGGATACTTGTCTAACGACATTGCGTACCAGCTTCCCGAAATGGGGCAGCTCATCCCCACCCCTAGGCCCCATGAGAGGGTGGTGTTCCTCCCCCATTTCCTCCGCGGACTAGGCTTCCCTCTTCACCCATTTGTCCGGGGGCTCATGTTCTACTATGGCCTGGATTTCCACGATCTGGCCCTGAACTTTGTCCTCAACATCTCGGCGTTTATCGTCGTGTGCGAGGCTTTCCTTCGCATCCGCCCCCATTTCCGCCTATGGCTCAAGACTTTCAATGTCAAGCCGAAGGTGGTGCGCGGCAACCAGGCGGAGTGCAGAGGCGCCATGGTGGGCAAGATGGCCAACGTCCTATGGCTCGAGGGCTCCTCTCCTGGAAGGAGATGGGACTGTCGTGGGGTAAAAAAGGAGAGCTGATCGGACTCCAAACATGCATCCAAACCCTGGTGGACAAGAAGCTCAAACTTGTCAACGTTGTCCAGGTTATGCTCATCCGCCTGATCCTCCCGTGTCAACAACGGGCTTTCAACCTGTGGGAGTTCGACCCGGCGCGGCACCAAACTCTGAGCAGGCTCTTCAACACGACGTACGAAGATGCCTGGAAGGTGCTTTTCAAAGGCGCCGAGGCCCCCGCATCTGCTATCGAGGATCGCGGATTCAGTAAGCAGCGTCACGCTCATGCGGTAAGCTGGTTTTTCCTTTTACAGGGTATCAGTTTTTCATAGTTTGACTCCATGCGGGATCTAAGCTCCCTTACCTTTGACAGGACTGGCAGGTGACGTCCGGACATATCAACTGTCCGGCTCCTTTGCCCGAAGGCCCAGCGGATGCTCGCTTGGCGAAGCTGCTAGTTCCGGCACCCTACGTGGTGCTGGAGAAGAAGGCCGCAAAAAAGGCCACGGGGACTCGAAAGAGTGACCGGCGCCAGGAGGTGTCGGATCCATCATCTGACGGTTCCGAGGCGCATTCCTCCCGTGAAGACAAGAAGGAAGAAGAAGAGACCTCTCCCCCTCCAGCGGGAGGAGAGAAGAAGAGGAAGGTCGCCCTCTCTGGGGAGGCCGGAGGGTCCAAGAAGGGGAAAACCCTTCCTTCGGACTACTCCACCGACGCCGACGATGGCGAGAGGAGTGGCCGCCTAGGGCCAAGCCCCTGGCAAAATTGTAAGTATCCGGATACCAGAGTAATTCATAGTATTCGTTTATTGCACAGCTTTCCCTTATGTCGAATATGTTTATGCAGCCCACCCAAAGACCGACTCGACGCGTCGTCGAGCGGCTCACTGGACTCGTCGGATGTGAACTCGCTTCCGACGGCTTCCTCCCCCCGCCCTACGGACGACACAGAAGTGTTGTCCCAACAGGTTCCAAGCCGGGAGGAGGTGGTCCTGGAGGCGCCACAAGGCAACCTCCCGGACTCCAGGAGTAAAGGGGATGAAACCCCCTAGGGCTCCAAGTCCGGCTCTAGGCCGGACACCGCTCTGGAACCTTCAAAGGTTCCAGAGTTCGGTGGGGGACCTCCTTCCAAGAGGAGCAAGCCCACCGTGCCGGTGACCCCCGTCCAACTGGAGGCGCCGGACAATCTGTTGGAGGCGCTCCAAGGCGCCTCCATCGACGAGGAGCACCGCACCATTATGAGTGCGGTGGTCCAGAAGTTTCAGTCCGCCAAGAGCGGACTGACTGAAGCTTGTACTAGCCTTTTAACAGGCTTTGAGGTAAGTAAAGAATGTGTAAATAATATTACCGCATAGATAGTAGCCCCTGATGCTATGTTTGGCGTTCGGGAAGAAAAGCCGAATAGAGGATCAAATAAAATTCGCAGGAGTCTAACAAAAAGGAGTCAATATGCGTATGCAGGCTTCTCTGCTTGCGTCCGCCGCACTGACTGCGGAAGTGGACACGCTAAAGCAGAACCTCGAATGGTCTGAGCAAGAGCTCGGGCGTGCCAAGAAGTAGCTCGAGGACAATGAAGGTAAGAAATACCTTGTTTAAATATATATAAAAAGGTGCAATTGCAAAAAATGACAGGATTGTCGTGGCTATTGTAGGGGCCACGTCTGAGTCGAAAAACCTCTCGAACAGCGACCAGCTCTCGCTTCATCATGACAGTCAGTTTTAGCTTTCTCCACTGAGGTGCTCGACCCAGCTCAACTGGGGCACAATCACAGTGGTTCTCCTAGTGCTACCTTAGCCGATATAGCGGAATGTAAGGCACCAAAACATAGGAGCCGGGCAAACCCAACTATTGACCCAAGAAATGATTCGGAGCCGATGCATATAATGCTATAAGTTCGGGGTGCCGCACTTGTTAAAGTGTTCGGACTTCTCACACCATATTGAGGGGTACTAAAGCCCCTGGCGTATTTTGGTCGTACCAAAGTGTACGGATGCAACATGTCGTTAAGGAACATATATTAAAAAAGAGTAATGCAAAAATAGACAAAAGCTATGCATTGTTTATTAAATAGGGCTGCGATCAAAGCAGAACGATACAAATAATGCGATAAGCAAAAGGTTGGACTATGAAACATGTCTGTTCCAGGGGCAAGCTGCGGAATAGTATGCGAAACAGGTATACTGCTCGTGATAGAGACCACCTGGGAGTTCCGTAATGCGGCGTGGCTTGTTTGCTTCCCTGGTTCTTGCATCGTTTGTGCGGCAATTGAACTGCCAAACAGGCCTTCCGAAGAGTGGAGTCCTGAAAGTAAGAGAAAATTAAAAAATCGGCAGCCCCTGGTACGGTTTAAGCCGTGTTTCGGGCGTGTCGTGATGGTGCCCCTCCCCCTGTACCCATGGTATTTCTAGAGCGTAGTTATGTACGCTAAGTACTGGTGTCGCCTTTTTGCGAGGGCTGGGGTTGGGGCCGCATTGCTACGCCTGCTCGGATCGTGCCAGGCGGTCTTGTTGTAGGTTACTCCGGGCGCGCTTGACGGTGTCCGGTCGTTTAATGGCCGGACTGGAGAACTGCCTGGAGAGGCTGCTTTGTACTTCCGTTGCAAGGGCCGCCGTGTGCTCCTCCATTCGGAGGGAGCGTTCGGTGTTTCCATTGACCATAATTACTCCTCAAGGGCCTGGCATCTTGAGCTTAATGTATGCATAGTGCGGTACCGCATTGAACTTGGCGAATGCGGTTCGCCCGAGCAGTGCGTGATAGCCACTGCGGAATGGGACTATGTCGAAGATTAACTCCTCGCTTCGGAAATTATCCGGAGATCCGAAGACCACTTCAAGTGTGACTGAGCCTGTGCAGTTGGCCTCTACACCTGGTATTACGCTCTTAAAGGTCATTTTGGTGGGCTTAATCCTCGAGGGATCTATGCCCATTTTCCGCACTGTATCCTGGTAAAGCAGGTTCAGGCTACTGCCGCCGTCCATGAGGACTCTAGTGAGATGAAATCCGTCAATAATTGGGTCTAGAACCAATGCGGCGAATCCGCCATGACAGATGCTAGTGGGATGGTCCCTTCAATCAAAGGTGATCGGGCAGGAGGACCATGGGTTGAACTTTGGGGCGACTGGCTCTACCGCGTATATGTCCCTTAACGCGCGCTTCCGCTCCATTTTGGGGACGTGGGTTGCGTATATCATGTTCACCGTCCACACTTGTGGGGGGAAACCCTTCTGTCCACTGTTGTTCGGTGGCCGGGGCTCCTCGTCGTCATCGCTATGCAGCCCCTTGTCTTCATCTTCGTCATTTAACTTGCATGCCTGCTTGAACACCCAACAATCCCTGTTGGTGTGATTGGCCGACTTTTCGGGGGTGCCATGTATCTGGCACAAGCGCTCGAGTATACGGTCCAAACTGGACGGGCCCCTAGGATTCCTTTTGAATGGCTTTTTCCGCTGACCGGATTTAGAGCCTCTGAATCCAGCATTAACTGCCATATCCTCAGCATTGTCGCCATTAATGCGGTGCTTCTGCTTGTTGTGACGCGACCTGCCACTACTGTCCCTGGTATCCGAATTACCAGGGTTCTTGGTCATATTGTTGCTACGAGCAACCAACTATCTTCTCCTGCGCAAAAGCGGGTCATGAGTGTCATGAGTGCTGCCATAGACTTCGGCTTTTCCTGTCCAAGGTGCCGGGCAAGCCACTCGTCACGGATATTGTGCTTGAAGGCTGCTAGGGCCTCAGCGTCCAGACAGTCGACTATTTGATTTTTCTTTGTTAGGAACCGTGTCCAAAATTGCCCGGCCGATTCCTCTGGCTGCTGAATTACGTGACTTAGCTCATCGGCGTCTGGGGGTCGCACATAAATGCCCTGGAAATTGTCGAGGAATGTGGCTTCCAGGTCCTCCCAACAACTGATTGATCCTGTTGGCAAGTTGTTAAGCCAATGCCGAGCTGGTCCTTTAAGCTTGAGTGGGAGGTATTTGATGGCGTGGAAATCATCGCCGCGGGCCATGTGGATATGAAGGAGATAATCCTCGATCCATAGCACAGGATCTGTTGTGCCATCATATGATTCGATATTTACGAGTTTGAAACCCTTGGGGATTTGATGATCCATTATTTCGTCTGTGAAGCATAGTGGGTGTGCGGCGCCTCTGTACTGGGCTATATCACGACGTAGCTCTAATGAGCTTTGTCTGCTGTGTTCGGCCCTGCCGAATTTGTGGCCGGCGTGACGGTTACCGTCTCGAGCCGTGGGGCGCCCACGCGATCCGTATATCGATCTTGTTTGCCTTGCCTTGTCCTCCAACATATCTCGTAAGTCCGGTGCATCTTCCCGTGCCTTGGTACGGGGTGCGGCTTGAGTGGAGGGTCGAGAGGCCTCTCTGTCGTGGCCACGAGGTGGCCGGTCGGCCGCATCAAGTGCTTCCTCCTCTAATCGGGGTAGCAACCTGCGCTTTGGGTAGCTCTTGGAGGGGCGTTCGAGTTTATGCTCTTCGGCCACAAGGACTACAGTCCATCTATCGACTAGCAAATCTTGATCAGCTCTAAGCTGTTGCTGTTTTTTCTTGAGGCTTCTTGCCGTGGCCATAAGCCTGCGTTGAAAACACTCTTGTTCGACGGGATCCTCTGGCACGACGAATTCATCATCATCGAGGCTTGCCTCGTCTTCGGAGGGAGGCATATAATTATCGTCCTCGACCTCTTTGTCTGCCGCTCTCTCATGAGGGCTGGTTTCTCCATCCTCCTGTGCTAAATCTTGCTGGAGGGGGTTTTCTTCGGCACTTTCCGAAGTATTATTATCTCCCGTGCTGGAATCACCGTATTTGTTTTGGCGGGATTTTGAGCGGCGCCGCTGACGCCGGCGCTTAGGCTGTTTCTTGGAGGGGTCATCCTCCGCTGTTCCATCACCATCTCCTTATTTTGGGGTGTCCACCATGTATATGTCATATGACGAGGTGGCTTTCCAGGGCCTGATAGGCGCTGGTTCTTCATCGTCTCCTTCATCGGCGTCCATACCGTCGATGTCTTCGGAGTCGAAGTCGAGCATGTCGGTTAAGTCATCGACAGTGGCTACAAAGTGGGTGGTGGGTGGGCTCTGAATATCTTCATCGTCTGAATCCCAACCTTGCTGACCGTAGTCCGGCCAGGGCTCTCCTGATAAAGAGAGAGACTTCAGTGTCTTCAGAATACCACCGAAAGGCGAGTGCTGAAAGATGTCCGCGGCAGTAAACTCCATAATCGGCGCCCAATCGGATTCGATCGGCAGGGGCATGGAGGGTTCGGAGTCCGGAGAGGAGTCTGGCTCCTTGGAGTCACGAGTCTCGCAGAGTGCGGGGCTGGTGTTCGGCTCGATCGCCGTTGGGATCGCAGCCCCCGAGGCGGCGTCCAACCACCCATCCTCGATCGGCGCAGTTGGCTCCGAATTAAGGGTCGAAGCCGATGCGGGTGCGGCCTCCAGGGCACTGTCCGGCGGCAGAGCTAGATCATGCTCGTCGTGACAGTGTGGCGCGCTTGGCAGTGGCTCGAATCCGTCGAAGATCAAGTCCCCGCGGATGTCGGCCGTGTAGTTTAAACTTCCAAATCTGACCTGACGGCCAGGGGCATAGCTTTCGATCTGCTCCAGATGGCCAAGTGAATTGGCCCGTAGTGCAAAGCCGCCAAAGACGAAGATCTGTCCGGGGAGGAAGGTCTCACCCTAGACTGCATCGCTATTGATGATCGTAGGAGCCATCGAGCCTGACGGCGACGACACAGAGGAACTCTCAATGAAAGCACCAATGTCGGTGTCAAAACCGGCGGATCTCGGGTAGGGGGTCCCGAACTGTGCGTCTAGGCCGGATGGTAACAGGAGGCAAGGGACACAAAGTTTTACCCAGGTTCGGGCCCTCTCGATGGAGGTAAAACCCTACATCCTGCTTGATTAATATTGATGATATGGGTAGTACAAGAGTAGATCTACCACGAGATCGGAGAGGCTAAACCCTAGAAGCTAGCCTATGGTATGATTGTTGTTGTGTATGTTGTCCTACAGACTAAAACCCTCCAGTTTATATAGACACCGGAGAGGGTTAGGGTTACACAAAGTCGGTTACAATGGTAGGAGATCTGCATATCCGTATCGCCAAGCTTGCCTTCCACGCCAAGGAAAGTCCCTTTCGGACACGGGACAAAGTCTTCAATCTTGTATCTTCATAGTCCAGGAGTCCGGCTGAAGGTATAGTCCGGCCATCCGGACACCCCCTAATCCAGGACTCCCTCACTCCTTACTGGCAAGAAGCTAAATGTCAGTTACTTCAGAGTTTTTGGTGCCAGGTGCTGGATCAAGGATCCACATCACACTTCAAAATTTGCACCGAAAGCACATGAAGGTTTTATGCTTGGATATGGAAAGGATTCGCACTCCTACAGAGTCTTCAACCTCTTTCACTATAAAGTGGTTGAAACTGTGGATGTGCGGTTCGATGAGACTAACGGCTCGCAAATAGAGCACCTGCCAAATGTGCTAGATGAAGCTCCATCCAGTGAAACCATCAAACTCATGGGAACTAGAGAAATCATACCGTCTGAAGCTCAGCCTGAAGAGGAACTCATCATCTCTGCACCAGATCAACCTGAAGACAATGCTCAGCCTGACGACAATCCTTCTAACAATGACAATGATCAGCAAGAGCAAAATCTTCGTCCTGTTCATCCTCGTGTTGCAAATGAAGTACAGATTGAGAGAATACTTGATAGCATCAATGCACCAGGTCCACTCACTCGTTCAAGGGCAACACAGCTAGCAAATTTCTGTGGGCACTTCGCATTTGTCTCAATATCTGAACCCAAGAAAGTTGATGAAGCCTTCATGGAACCTGAATGGATTCAAGCTATGCAAGAAGAGCTTCAACAGTTTGAGTTGAATAATGTATGGGAACTAGTTAAGCGTCCTGATCCTCGTAAGCACAATATAATAGGCACTAAATGGGTATATCGCAACAAGCAAGATGAGCATGGTCAAGTTGTCAGAAACAAAGCTCGTCTCGTTGCTTAAGGATACACTCAAGTTAAAGGAATTGACTTCGATGAAACATTTGCTCCTGTGGCTAGGCTTGAAGCTATACACATACTGCTGGCCTATGCAAATCATCATAACATTCTTTTGTATCAAATGGATGTGAAGAGTGCTTTTCTCAATGGCAAGATTGAAGAAGAAGTGTATGTTGCACAACCGCCTGGCTTTGAAGATCCAAAACATCCTGACATGGTCTACAAACTCAACAAGGCACTGTATGGCCTTAAACAAGCCCCTCGAGCTTGGTATGACACACTCAAAGACTTCCTGAAGAGCAAAGGCTTCAAACCTGGTTCCCTGGATCCCACTCTCTTCACGAAGACATATGATGGTGAACTATTTGTGTGCCAAATATATGTGGATGACATTATCTTCGGCTGCACTAACCAGAAATACAGTGAAGAGTTTAGATATATGATGCAAGAGCAATATCAGATGTCCATGATGGGTGAGCTGAAGTTCTTCCTTGGTCTTCAAATACGTCAGCAACGCAACGACATCTTCATATCTCAAGAGAAATACCTCAAAGATTGCCTGAAGAAATTTGGAATGCAAGACTGGAAAGGCTACACGGCGCCAATCACAGCCAAACACCATTTGGGTCCCGACGACAATGGTAAAGAGTTCGATCAAAAGGTATACCACTCCATGATTGGTTCCTTGCTTTATTTATGTACATCTAGGCCAGATATCATGCTTATTGTTTGCATGTGTGCCCGGTTCCAAGCGGCACCAAAGGAATCGCATCACTTAGCTGTGAAGCGAATTCTTAGATATTTGCTCACACCCCAACACTAGGATTATGGTATCCAAAGGGCTCAGAGTTTGATTTAGTTGGATTCTCGGATGCTGATTATGCTGGTGACAAGGTGGATCGCAAGTCTACATCAGGCACATGTCATTTTCTGGAACGATCACTTGTATGTTGGTCTTCAAAGAAGAAGAACTGTGTATCTCTCTCCACTGCTGAATCTGAATACATTGCTGCTGGATCTTGCTGCGCTCAGCTTCTATGGATGAAGCAAACACTCAAAGACTATGGCATTCATCTGAAGCAAGTGCCACTCTACTGCGACAATGAGAGCACCATCAAGATTGCCAACAGCCCAGTTCAGCACTCGAAGACAAAGCACATTGAAATTCGTCATCACTTTCTCAGAGATCATGTTATGAAGGAAGATATTGATATCATACACGTCAACACTGAAGAGCAATTGGCAGATATCTTCACAAAGCCCTTGGATGATAAGAGGTTTTGCAAGTTATGATGTGAGCTAAATATCTTGGAATCCTCAAATGTCCTGTGATCAGGCACACTTCCTAACACGTGTGCATGTTGATGACTTAGATGTGCAACACACGAAGTAACGTATGTCTTCAATCAATGAAGACTTGCATTCTGAGTGTGAATACATTAACGTGGAATTTGACTTCAGAGCGCCACGAAAGTTGTGCGCCGTGTCTGGGTCTAATACTTCCTATACGGTGGGTAACGCCACCACAAAATTCTTCCCTAAGAAGTGTTTCTCACATGGCGTTACATTTGCAAAGTCTTCGCTTTCTGTTTGCCTTCAATGTTAACATGACCTCATGTTTATCTTCAACGTACTGATTTGGTTTCTGTCCCCTACAGCATTCACTTATAGCTATGGCTTCTTGCTGAATCTTTTGAACTAAGTGAATGTGATCGGACCCTAACCCCTCTATGCTTCTTTCCTAAGTCTATCTATCCAAATCATATGCATTCTATTGACACTGTCAAAATGTCTTCTCTGCATCCTTGTCAGCAGAAGACACAGAGACAAACATTAATCCGTTTTCAATGCTAAATCCTTCCACCTGAAACCTGGAGAAGTGGGAACGACCACCCGACAATCCAGGCGTGAGTGGGAACATGGAACAACCTCCGATGTGTTGCATGATAGCCACGTGTCCTTCAGAAGTGAACCGCCAGGGGCACCTGTGTAATAACATTGTGTCGTCCCTGTCCCTATAAATACACGCCTCACCACAGTCATTATCCTTTCTACCACTCTCGCACAAACCCTAGCGCCACCGCTAGCCCTCGACGACGTCGGCGATGAAGCGCTTAGCTGCCGCAACCTCACCAACGCCGTCTTCACGCCGGCCGCGGACATCCTCTTCTCCGCCGTTGCCGTAGGTGTCCTCCATCGCCAAGTTAGGGCACGGAAGATCGAACTGCTCGGCCTCCTCTCCCACTCCGTCTAGCAGTTCCTTGAGTGGTAAATAAAACTTCCTCTTTACGGTCTCTTTGATCCGATGGATTCATCCTTTTCTACCACAAGCAGTTTCTATTCACACAAGTTGGATCTATTTCATACTGCATCTCATAATATGCCTAATATGTTCACTTATGCTTCACAAAGTAGTTAGATTCCTCACTTGTACTTCTTCGTGGATTCGTACAAATCTGGAACCAACTCTCTATCTATGAGTGAATGTCTTCGCACTATGAGGTCAATGTCTTCTAAACTGATTTATCTTCAAAATCTTCTAAGAATGCATATGACCTCTTCCCCTTCCCTCGCACCTTAATGCTGTCACAGGTACATGTCCGTGGGAGAATCCCTTGGTTCTCATAGTCTGCATTCATTTGCAGAATTCTTACAGCATCATATAAATTCCCCTGAAGCCAGTTCTTGTCTGACCAGTAGACGGAAGACTTTGACAGTTTTGAAGCCTTTCAGTCTAAACTTCATGGCACCAGAAAAATCTGCAAGGAAGGGTGGCAGGCAGCGTCGTGGCAACACCTCAAGAGATTTGCCTCCAGACCTCTATGAGTTGTACGAGACAGATCCGGAGGAGGACTAGAATCAGCGGAAAACTCGAATCTAATGGATTCGAAGATATTGGGCAGAACAGTGGTTCAAGCACAGGTTCGTGACTCAGGAGTATGCTGAGAAGAGTGCCATCAAGCGACCATGGGGAGACATCCTATAGAAAAATCTTCAACCCAGGTCCAGAGGTGAAGCCATTGAACAAGGCTTCTATCCCTGCATGGTCCGTGGACCTCAGCCTGCAGATGCATACCCATCGTCATTGCTATGGTGTCGTGACGAAAATCTGTTCAAGCGCAACGTTCAGTTTGCCCGGAACTCGGCCAAAGAAAACAAGAAGTCGCGGGGATTAGACTTCAACCCAGGTCCCTCTGCTCCTCGTGCCAATGGCTCACGTGAAGCTGAACCCAATCTTGTTGGGCCCTTCTACAACCTGGAAGGTCTCATCACTCATATTATGGTTCAAGGGGCAGTCATGGATCAACCTGCAGACGATGCTGAATCTGACGAAGCGCCTGCACCACCGAAGCCAAAGAAGCTGAAGAAGCCTAAAGCTTCAAAGCCTGCCCCTGCACGAAAGGTCTCACGCGTGAAGCCTCTGGCCACTGCACCTCCTGAACACAGTGTGCAGTCTGAAGATCTAGCACGCATCTTCAAGCCCTCCAAAATGAAGATGCCCATGCAACCCACCAGCCAAGCACTGACCCCTGCTGCTGTTCTACGAAATGAGAATGACGCCATTGATCTGTCTAGCAATGACGATCTTGGCGATGACGCTCTTGAGCAGTTGATCAAGAGCAAGCAAGAGGCGGAAATCTTCAATGATCTTCCTCTCTTTGATGTTGAAATCATCAACACATTCATTGATGAGTGGTTTGACAGCCCAAATGTTAGCTTTGATGATCTTCAGCTTCCCATTGGCCTCAGCGTCGCCTTCCATGGAGCCATTGCTGCTGAGCTGGCCCTAGCTCAGAAGATTGTTGAGCTGAAGCATAAGATAGATTATGAAAAGGCTCACTTCAAGAAGCATATTGCCAAGCTCAATGTTGAAGACATTCAGAACTTCCAGACCATGATGCATGAGCTTAAGGAAGCATTCCGAACCAAACGCGAAGAAGCCAAAGGTTCTTGTGAGCGCATGAAGGATCTTGTTGCTAAATGTGTTCAAGGATACAATGAAGCTGAAGGGCGCAAGGCCTTGGGGCGACCAGGCATCGACCCCAGAATGGCGGCCAAGAAGAAGAAGAAGTCAGTTGTGGTAGAACCCGAAGCACCAAGGCAGGAAGTACATCCAATTGTCTTCCCAGCCAGTCTGACAGGCTCGAAGCCCAAGGTCCCCACAGTGGCTTCAGAACTGAAGAAAACAAGGGCAGCTGAAGCTGAAGCCAGAAAGCACAAAACCAAGGGCACCACTGATGATGCTCCTCCAACTAAGAAACACAAAACCAAGAAGAGAGATTGGGCTGCTCCCACAGAGCCCCTTGAGGTCGAGCCAATCTCAGTGGCTCGTCCTGCGTCTAAAAATCAAGAACGCCAAGTGATAGTTCATGAGCCTGCTTCTCCAGAGGCTTCTGAAGCTGAAGACAATCCAGCTGTTGACCCCACCGCAGCTGAAGACATTGGTCCTCACGACAATGTTGAAGATGATGAAGTCCTTCCTCAGATCGAGCACCAATTGGTATCATCGCCTGTGCTCACGCATAGCGAACTCATCAGCATTGGTCGCCCTCTGACGCCAACTACTCAGGATGCATCGTGGGCTGATCACCCACAACGACAAGACACCCCAAGTTCTCCCCAACCGCAAGCTACCTCACCAGTGCAAGATGAGGATGACTTTGAGGCCCAGCACACTCCATCTCTGCAAGCGTCGCCAGCATTACGCAGGCTTCGCAAAGGACCAAGGCCCCAAGTAACTCCCACTATGCACGTGTCTGAGTCTGAAGCCAAAATGGTTGAAGATATTCTGGCTGCATCAGCCGATGAAGAACAAGAACCAAGAGTTGAAGCAGAAAGAGTTGCTACACCCCTGTCCCACCAAGATGTTGTTCTCGAGGAGAACGTGTCCGACGCTCCAGCTCCTGAAGTGGAGGTTAACAATCCTGAGGCGGCCACCAACATCACCGCTGAAGCCAATGACGTTGTCATGGCTGAAGCTAATGCGGCGCCTGAAGCTACTACGGTGCCAGCAGTCCACGCGCCTGAAGCCACTGCAGCACCCGAAGCCAATACTGAAGCACCTGAGGTACAAGCACCTGAAGCCAATGTGGCCCCTGAAGCTCATGTCAACGACAATGCCAATGCTCCTGTTCCCCCTCCAAGACCTCATACAATTGAGCTGGCATTTGATCGTGGTCAGCCTGTTATGGTCCGCTGGCCCATTCTGGTTCGTCCACCTGCTGCGGGTCCACAATTTGAATATCATGTCGAGCACAGACCTCAAGTCCAAAAGCCCAAGCCAAGACTTCCACGATTCCCAGGCACTGCAACTTCACCTGCGGTCTTCAATGTGAATGGCTTCGTGGCACATAACAACTTCTTCAATAGCGCCAAGAACATACCAAACCTCACATTTCATCAGATCGGTTCTGGAGCTATCAGCAGCGTAGCTACTATTCCTGCGTCCTGTACAATCAAGGGCGCATATTTCCACATATGCGCCTCGACTCTGAAGCTATAGCTGGCCTGCCTTGTCTTGAAGAAGCGTTGGATTGCTTCAGAGATGCTGGACTGCTGCAGTTTGTCACAGATAAGGAACACTGGAATGAAGAGCTTCTGCTACAGTTCAATGCAACTCTTCACATTCCAGGCTACAACAGGGATCCAAAGACTTGGGTCCTTGAGTGGATGACAGGCAATGTCCATCATGAAGCCAAAGCTCTTGATATCATTGAGCTCACAGGCCTGCCCACTCCTGGTGAATACTATGAACCAGGTTGTCAACAACATCAGAATGCCTTGGAAAGCATTTTTCAGAAGCCAGAACCCAACATGAGTCAAATGCTGAGCATGATGAAGCCTCTGCCTCACGACGCTGAATATCCGTCTGAATTCTTTGTTGAAGACCTAGAGTACCTGCCTCACACCATTTACCATATCATCAAGAAGACTCTATGGCCTGTCAAAGGACATTCATCTGCAGCGAAGCTTGAAGGAGCAATGAACACTTTGGTTTTCTATATCTTCAATGGCATCAGCTTCAATGCTCAAGACTTCTTCATCAGGCAGTTGGCTGCATCTGGCTCCGACATTTTTGGTGCCTGAAGCTACTGCGGTGCCAGCAGTCCAAGTGCCTGAAGCCACTGCAGCACCCGAAGCCAATACTGAAGCACCTGAGGTACAAGCACCTGAAGCCAATGTGGCCCTTGAAGCTCATGTCAACGACAATGCCAATGCTCTTGTTCCCCCTCCAAGACCTCATACAATTGAGCTGGCATTTGATCGTGGTCAGCCTGTTATGGTCCGTTGGACCATTCTAGTTCCTCCACCTGCTGCGGGTCCACAATTTGAATATCATGTCGAGCACAGACCTCAAGTCCAAAAGCCCAAGCCAAGACTTCCACGATTCCCAGGCGCTGCAACTTCACCTGGGGTCTTCAATGTGAATGGCTTCGTGGCACATAACACCTTCTTCAACAGCGCCAAGAACCCTTATACCAAACCTCGCATTCCAGCGCCAAGAACCTTTTAGTCTACCTTCCGCTGCATGGTAATAGGTTTATTTCTGTCGTGGACTACACTAAGCAACCCATAGTCAAGTATTCAATGAAATGAAAGCACAAAGACTAATAGCAGCTAGGCAGTATAGATCAGGATGGAAGATAGTATGAAGCCAATCAGAACAAGCAGTCACTCAGTGAAGACAAAAGATAATGCAATCATACAATGACTTCACCAGGGCCAACAGTAAATAAAGGGATGGGAAGGATGAAACCAGTGACTCGTTGAAGACAATGATTTGTTGGACCAGTTCTAGTTGCTGTGACAACTGTATGTCTGGTTAGGGAGGCTGAGATTCAACTCAGAAGACCGTGTCTTCACCTTATTCCCCTTGAGCTAAGGACACCCAGTCCTCACCCAATGACTCTGGTAAGTCTTCAAGGCAGACTTCCAAACCTTCACAGACTTCGTTCACCGGTGTTCCACAATGACTCTTGGATGCTCAGAACGCGACGCCTAATCGGCTGGAGGATTCACAGTCCTCAAGTGTAATAAGTCTTCAGATCACACAGACAAGAAGACTTAAGTGATGCCTAACACTCTTTGGCTCTGGGTGTTTAGGGTTTTATCCTCGCAAGGAATTCTCTCTCAAAGGCTTCGAGGTGGGTTGCTCTCAAACGACAAAAGTCGTACACTAACTCTGAGCAACCAACCGTTTATGGTTGTAGGGGGTGGGCTATTTATAGCCACTAGGCAACCCAACCTGATTTGTCCGAAATGACCCTGGGTCACTAAGGAACTGACACAGGTTCCAACGGTCAGATTTCAAACACACACGATAACTTTACTTGGGCTACAAGCAAAGCTGACTTATCCAACTCTGAATAAGATTTGCTCTCATAGTCTTCACTCGAAGACATAGGATTTTGGTTAAGAATCACTTTAGTCATTCTGACTGGTTCTCTTGGACCCCACTTAACAGTACGGTGGTTCCTATGACTCAACAAAGAAGAAAAAGAACGACGAAACAACTAAGTCTTCGCGCTCCATAGTCTTCACGCGATGTCTTCTCTTGTCATAGTCTTCAATGTGAATGTCTTCACATACCACCTTTGACTTCAATGTCTTCATACATTTTTAGGGGTCATCTCTAGTAGGAAAACCGAATCAATGAGGGGCTTCTACCTGTGTTATCCTGCAATTCTCACAAACACATTAGTCCCTCAACCAGGTTTGTCGTCAATACTCCAAAACCAACTAGGGGTGGCACTAGATGCACTTACACTTAGGCTCTGGTTCTCCTTGAATATTACCTTGGGGTGCCTTGGGCATCCCCAAGCTTAGGTTCTTGCCACTCCTTATTCCATTGTCCATCAAATCCTTACCCAAAACTTGAAAACTTCACAACACAAAACTCAACAGAAAATCTCATAAGCTCTGTTAGTATAAGAAAATAAATCACCACTTTTGGTACTGTTGTGAACTCATTCTTTATTTGTATTGGTGTAATATATACTGTATTCCAACTTTTCCATGCTTCATACCCCCCGATACTAGCCATAGATGCATCAAAATAAGCAAACAACACGTGAAAACAGAATCTGTCAAAAACAGATTAATCTGTAGCAATCTGGATATTTCGAATATTTTTGTAATTTTAAAAATCCTGAAAAATTAGGACGACCTAAGAAATTTGTTTATTAATCTTCTTCAGAAATAATCAGTATTTTATCGCGCTTCTTCTAAAGATGAAAACTAATCTCCTGAGCGCAAAAGTTTCTGTTTTCAGCAAAATCAAATCAACTATCACCGTAAGCTATCCCAAAGGTCTTACTTGGCACAAACACTAATGAAAACATAAAAACCACATCTAACCAGAGGCTACATAAATTATTTAATGCAAAAATTAACCTAAAAAGCAAAAAACAAAAATAAAATTGGGTTGCCTCCCAACAAGCGCTATTGTTTAACGCCCCTAGCTAGGCATAAAAACACGGATAGATCTAAGTATTATCATCTTTGGCATGCAATCCATAAGTGGCTCTCATAATAGATTCATAAGGTAATTTAATTTTCTTTCTTGGAAAGTGTTCCATGACTTTCCTTAACGGAAATTGAAATCTAATGTTTCCTTCTTTCATATCAATAATTGCACCAATCATTCTAAGGAAAGGTCTACCAAGAATTAGTACATGTAGGATTGCAATCTATATCAAGAATAATGAAATCTACGGGCACATAATTCCTATTTGCAACAATAAGAACATCATTAATTCATCCCATAGGTTTCTTAATAGTGGAATCCACAAGATGCAAATTTAAGGAACAATCATCAAACTCACGGAAACCTAACACATCACATAAAGTTTTTGGAATCGTGGAAACACTAGCACCCAAATCACACAAAGCATGGCATTCATAATCTTTAATCTTAATCTTAATAGTAGGTTCCCACTCATCATAAAGTTTTCTAGGGATAGAAACCTCCAATTCAAGCTTTTCTTCAAAAGATTGCCTTATAGCATCAACGATATGTTTAGTAAAAGCTTTGTTTTGATTATAAGCATGAGGAGAATTCAACATGGATTGCAACAAGGAAATAAAATCTATTAAAGAACAATTATCATAATCAAATTCCTTGAAATCCAAAAGAGTGGGTTCATTGCTACTTAAAGTTTTGACCTCTCCAATCCCACTTTTATCAATTTTTGCATCAAGATCTAAAAACTCTGAATCATTGGGACGCCTTCTAACTAAAGTTGACTCATCTCCAGTCCCATATTTATAAAGATTTAAATTGGAAAACAAATATTCAATAGGAGTCACATCAATCACTTTAAGATCTTCATCATTATTCTCAAGGAAACTAGAAGAACACGCTTTTATAAACCAATCTTTTTTTTCACGCATCTTAGTGTTTCTTTCTTTGCACTCATCAATAGAAATTCTCATGGCTCTGAGAGACTCATTGATATCATGCTTAGGTGTAATAGGTCTAAGTTTCAAAGAATCAACATCAAGAGAAATTCTATCCACGTTCCTAGCCAAACCATCAATCTTAAGCAATTTTTCTTCAATCAAAGCATTGAAATTCGTTTGCGAACTTATAAACTCTTTAACACTATTCTCAAATTCAGAGGGCATCTTATTATAATTTCCATAAGAATTGTTGTAGGAATTACCATAATTATTAGGGAAATTACTAGGAAACGGCCTAGGATTAAAATTACCTCTATACGCGTTATTACCAAAATTGTTCCTACCAACAAAATTCACATCCATAGATTCATTATTATTCTCAATCAAAGTAGACAAAGGCATATCCTTAGGATTAGTAGGAGCACTCTTGCTAGCAAATAATTTCAAATCTCATCCATCTTTCCACTCAAAACATTAATCTCTTCAACCGCATGCACTTTTTTACTAGTGGAAGATCTTTCGGTATGCCATTGAGAATAATTAACCATAATATTATCTAGGAGTTTAGTAGCTTCTCCTAAAGTAATTTCCATAAAATTACCTCTCGCGGCTGAATCTAAAAGATTTCTAGAAGCATAATTCAATCCGACATAAAAAATTGTATAATCATCCACAAATTCAAACCATGAGTAGGACAAATTCAAATCATGAGTAGGGCAATTTCATATCATCAATTTCATCCTCTCCAAATATTGTGCAACATGTTCATGATCAAGTTGCTTAAAATTCATAATATCATTCCTAAGGGAGATGATTTCAGTGGGAGGGAAATACTTGGGAATAAAAGCATCTTTGCACTTATTCCATGAATCAATACTAGTTTTAGGCAAAGATGAAAACCAAGTTTTAGCACGATCTCGAAGTGAGAACGGAAATAGCTTAAATTTAACAATATAATTAGCCACATCTTTTTTCTTTTGCATATCACACAAATCAACGAAATTATTAAGATGGGATGCGACATCTTCATTGGGAAGGCCGAAAAATTGATCTTTCATAACAACATTCAGCAAAGTGGTATTAATTTCACAAGATTCCGCATTAGTAGCGGGAGCAATCGGAGTACTAATAAAATCATTGTTGTTGATATTGGAAAAGTCACACAATTTGGTATTATCTTGAGCCATCGTGACAAAGCAAGCAATCCAACACACAAGCACACAAAAAGCAAGCGGAGAAGGAGGACAAAAGAGGGGCAAAGAAAAGGAAAATATTTTCGAAAATCGTTTTAGAAGTGGGAGAGAGGAAAATGGGAGGCAAATGGCAAATAATGTAATGCGAGGGGTGAGAGTTTATGATGGGTACTTGGTATATCTCGTCTTGGCGTAGATCTTCCCAGCAACGGCGCCAGAAATTATTCCTGCTACCTCTTGAGCTTGCGTTGGTTTTTCCCTTGAACAGGGAAAGGGTGATGCAGCAAAGTAGAGTAAGTATTTCCCTCGGCTTTTGAGAACCAAGGTATCAATCCAGTAGGAGACAATGCACAAGCCATCGAATACCCGCATAAACAAACACCAACTTGCACCCAACGCGACAAAGGGGTCGTCAATCCCTTCACGATTATTTGCAAAGTGAGATCTGATATAGATGGATAAATGGTAAAGTAATATTTTTGGTTTATAGATCAGAAAGTAAAAGATTGCAAAGAAAGTAAATAGGAAACTAGAATTGTAGATCGGAAACATATATTATGGAAAATAGAAGATTATATGATGGAAAATAGACCCGAGGGCCATAGGTTTCACTAGAGGCTTCTCTCAAGATAGAAAATATTATGGTGGGTGAACAAATCACTGTCGAGCAATTGATAGAAAAGCGCAAAGTAATGACGATATCTAAGGCAATGATCATGAATATTGGCATCACGTCTGTATCAAGTAGACTGAAACGATTCTGCATCTACTACTATTACTCCACACATCGACCGACTCCTGCCTACATCTAGAGTATTAAGTTCATAAGAACACAGTAACGCATTAAGTAATATGACATGATGTAGCGGGATAAACTCAAGCAATCACTACAAAAAAAATACACTTCCGTGATGATGCGTGTTTGTCATAGTAGGTCGCGTTTTCTGTCATGCATGTACATCCATGACAAATTTATGACAGAATCAAGATAGTCATACCTGTGCTGTCGTAGAAGTGTTCCATGACATTGCCAAAATTATCATCACGGAAGTGTCCACTTCCATGACGATAAATCACGCGTCACAGAAGTGCTTTCATCAAGGGTGACCGACACGTGGCATCCACTGTAACGGAACACCGTTAAGCTATCGGGTCGGATTTTGGATCCGATAACCCGTTAACAACCATGACCAATGCCGATTTTCCACGTCTAAAATTCTCATTGGCTGACGGATCCATGCATCAGCTCCGCGTTGGCACATGTGTCACTCATCCAACGGTCGAGATGGGCCTATGATATGTTGACATGTGGACCGGCCCAAAAGTGGCCCACAAAGATTAAATGGGCCAGCCCAACCGAAGGCCCATAAGATTTAGCGGACCACAATGGGACGGCCCAGCTAAAAGCCCACAAAATTTAGCAGACCATAATGGGCCGGCCCAGCTAAAGGCCCACACGATTTTGCAGACCATAATGGGTCGGCCCAGCTAAAGGCCCACAAGATTTTGCGGACCACAATGGGCCGGCCCAGCTAAAGGCCCACAAGATTCTGCCGACCATAATGGGCTGGCCCAGCTAAAGGCCCAACATTCTCTGTCAAATCGGCCTGTCAACGGCTTGTCCTAAACTTATCATCAATGCGGCCCATGGTCACTTCTGGCCCGTTAACAGTCCGCTAAGTAATTGGGCCGAATTATGGCCCGGTGTATTTCCGGCCTGTTAAAGGTCCGGCTTCATTTGGGCCCATTTACATGCCATCAAAACTTTCGGCCCATAAATGACCGTGAAGGATTTGGGTCATATTCGACCATGTCTGACATTCTGCCTGTTAGAGGCCCACTATAGCTTTGGGCCACTTTCGGCCTGTTGTCATTTTTGGCCTATTAACGTCGGACGTAAACCATGGGCCATATGTGGTCCAATGTCATATCGGGCCCATTAACGACCCATATAAAAATGACGATAATCTAGCCCGACCAAAGTTCCGGCCTGTTAAAGGCCCGTGTATTAGGTCGGCGCATTTACGGCCCGTCCGAATTTCGGCCTGTTAAAGTCCAGTGGGTTATTTGGCACAATCAGGGCCCAATCTCACTTTCGGTCTATTAAAGGCCCATGTATTTTATGGGCTCGAGATATTTACACCTGTAAACGACCTATTTTTACTGAGGGCCCAAATTATGTTTAGGCCTGTTAAAGGCCCACTATGGGCACAGGCCTACCAGAAAAATATGAAAGCTTATGCTGATTTAGGCCCAGATATTTTTAGTGGGCTACATGCCAATTTCGGCCTGTAATCGTTTTTAGCCCAATTGGAATGGGCCTGACGAATGTTGGCATGTTGGGCTCCTACAAAGGTTTCGGCCGAATACATTACTAACATAAACCTACACAATACAAAAATAGCGTCGTAATTACTACAGCCTGAGGCAGCATCATAAATGTTGTATCACAACAAAATAAATTCCAACCATACAACAAAAGGCTTGTTGGCATAAAATTTACAGTCCTTCCAGATAAAAGCACCATCAGATGTATAGAAGCACAGATCATTTGACCTGAGTGCTAATGTTTCAGGCTGTAGAATCTGATGGAGTAGCACGATCTCCTCCTTTTTCCGCCATTGCTCTTGAACAACGAAGCAAATGTCTGATAGTCTGGTTTCAAAACCATTCATATCTTGACGACATTTCTCAACCACTATTCTTTTTTCCGAAACAACGTCCATTAGGGATTGGACTTGTGTCTAGAGCACAGATATATCACTTTGTCTAGCAGGAAGATTTTGTTCAGTAGGCGATTTGGACGAGGTTACCTTGACAACCAACCCAGAATTACGCAGGAAGGTGCTTTTTGCACTGTTAGTGGAGAGATACTGACGCACTGCAGCAAGAGGTGACATTGTGCCTATAGTAGCCTCGTCACCTTCAGGTGGTTGTGGTTGTTCAATCATTTGTTCCATAGCTTCCTGAAAGTTTGAACTTGTAGATTAATGTACCAGATAAGTTACTAATGAGACAAAAACAAACAAAGTAGGTTAAGCGTTTATACATAACTTATTTTGGTGAACTACTGTAATACATTAGCATGTATTGTAGTGCCAACTACATAATAAAATCACTTTCGGAACATATGTCCATGTAGCATGCCTACTATATTGTCTATTTCCTCACATTCGTTGACATCTAAGGATAAAGAGACATGGTTTAAAGTAGGATGAACATAGTATGACATCATTCATATCATGGGCAAACAGATATAAAACAAACAGGCTATTTTATCATTGTGTGCGCACGTGAACATAACAACTAGATTACAGATCAAGACCAAAAGAATATCCTTCATCTCTTTTAAACCATGTAAGGTGAAATGATACGTTAAGACAACTGTGAATAAAAGTGAACAGAGTAACTGACATTGGCTGCAAACCAAGTAGTTAAATGAACACATCATAGTACCAATCAGTTCAAGGCAGGAGGAGTAAGGACTTACAACAGCGGCTTGAACTGGTGTGCTCATGCCCTTCATCTTGCTAGTGTGGCAATCCTTGAAGATTTGCATTGCATTCGGTTCAGGTTCTTTTTGGTCCGCACGGGATTTCCTCTGTATTTGGAACAAGTCAATATAGATACGATAATATGGCACAAAAAAAGAAGGAAGTAGCAGCTATTTACAAGAGCCTCGCGGTGTGTAATATAGCTACGAGATCCTGTGGTCTGTTGGAATTTCACTTTAGAATGGTTGGTTTTGTTCTTCAAACTGTTAGCCTAGAAGAAGATACACTTGTAAGGCACATACATAAATACAAGTTCAATATGTGGTCTGATCAAATACATATAGCCTACCTGATACTTTGGATCAGACCAGTGTTTAACGAGGGCTGTCCAGTCTTCATTTGTAATATATTCCACTGGAGATGTTTGGGCGATTTCATTGTTAGCCTTGACTTTAAAGTGAGATTTTGTAAGGTGGTACCGATACTATCGCAGAGCAGACTGAAAAACATGAGTGCATGCTTGTCTAGTTGCATCATCTTTCGGATCCAACTTGAACCTCATCTGTTGAAAAAAGAATGTGAGTCTTATTAGGAGGAAGCTAGAAAGTATGGGACAGAGCAAGACAATATTACTAATTGCGATGAATAACATTACTTACGGATAAATGGTCAAGGAAGGTGTTAAACTGGGTATTGTCTTTCTCATTCCTGTACTGGATCCACGTTGGGAGGATACGTGCATGACACCTAACGGCAACGGCTGCCTCTGATACTAACTTGGCTAACTCTGTAGCATCACGTGGCCTTTTTAAACCTGCCTCAAAATGGATCTCCATTCTTCCTCCTTTAGATTTTGTTAATCTGTCAAGCATTATCCCTGATGTCTGTTTCCGCTTGCGCCGTGGTGCTAGTTCAACAACGAATATGGAAAGTGTTAGTGTACATCAGACTGTGAGAGTACATATAAAGGAGCATGCAACTGCAACTTGACTCGGTCAGGTACCGTCTTGGTGTTGATGCTCATGAGGTTCATCTGATCTTTTCAAGTCCTGTTGTGTCAGCAGTGCTTCGGAAGTAGTGTTAGGTGTGAAGGCAGCTTGGGAACTGGCCAGTTCCGGAGCAAACGAACAAGTAACTGGTTGAGATGCTGGTACAGTTGAAGTGGATGTTGCAGCTGGTGGAGCAGGTGATACTATGTTTGTAAATTTAGCCTGTGGACTTGGAGCTTCTACTGCACTATAAGTACCAGCAGAATCTCGACGGCAGAACCTTTTCCGTTTCACCCGACGATTAATAGCATTCCCTACTATATTATTTTCCTTGCTCTTTTTTGACTTTGCCATGTCAAGCTGTACCCACAACACAAAAGAATAAAATCACTCTTCAGAACTCATTGATGCATGATACAGACAAGCAATACTTTGATGTAAGACAACCGTATGAGGATGGAATATGTAAGAAAAACAGGACGGCATGACATATTCACAGCTACGATGTGCAAACTAAGCAGAAGGATTTTCAAGAAAATAGAAGTAATGCAAGCTAGACACCATATGAAAGATGCAACCAATATTACTCTGCCAAGTTGAAAGTGTCTTGTCATAAGTGGCAATTCGAAAAATTAGAAGCAGTACAACGTAGAAATCAATGCAAGATGCAACCACTATCAAACTGCCATGTTAAAAGCGTCCAATCATGAGTGACTGATGTGGGATACGCAACAGCAGTACTTTGATGTAAGAACATGGTATGATAGATAGATGCAGTGTATTCTAGACACAGAAAGCCATGTCATATGCACATGTATAACGTATAAACTCAGCAGGTGCAATTTAATCAAAATAGAAGAAATACAGGCTAGACAACATATGCAACATGAAACCAATTATCACACTGTCAACTTAGAGCAAGCACCTGCGATGGTGGAGTGCGGGAGATGAACTCATCATGTAGACTTGGGACTTCAACTTCATTAGCAGTAGCAGTGGCAAATCTAGAGAGTCTCTGTTTGCGTCGGTGCGGAGGACCACCAACATCCCCTAACTTACTCTTTTCCTTCCTATTTTCTGATATTGCCTTATGAAGTCAAAACCACAAGAAGATGAATAAAATTAGCTCTGCATAACTGGTTGATGCATGATACAGACGGACACTACTTTGATGTAAGGCAAGCGCAAGATAGGAGGATGGAATATATACAAAAAAAAGACAGCGTTTCATATTCACACGTACGATAGGAGGATGGAATATGTATGAAAAAATAGTAAGCGGAAGGCATTTCAACAAAATTAGAAGAAATGAAAGCTAGGCACCATATGAACATGCAACCAATATCACTCTATCAGGTAAAAAGTGTCTCGTCGTAAGTGCAATTTCAAGAAATTAGAAGCAGTACAAGCTAGAAGACAATGCAAGATGCAACCTACATCACAGTCCCAAGTTAAATGTGTCTTATGGGTAAGTAATCGTTGCAGGTATAAGTTGTAAGCTACACAGATGCAATTCAACATAATTAGAAGCAATACAAACTAGACATCATGAGGAAAACGCAACCACGTATAACAGTTCCAAGTAAGAGCAAGCACCTGTGATGGTGGAGTAGGGGAGATGTGCTCATCATGTACACGTATGTTCTAGAAATAGGAACACATGTCATATTCACAGGCATTATGTGTAAAGTAAGCAGATGCAATTCAAGTTAGAAGCAATACAAGCTAGACATCATACGCAACATGCAACCACATATAATAGTGTCAAGTTAGAGCAAGCACCTGTGATGGTGGAGTAGGGGAGATGTGCTCATCATCTACACAGCTACGTTGACTGTCCAGCCTTGTGTTGTCTTGCGAATCTTGTTGGGAGGATGGCGGAGTAGAATCTGTAGAGACCCCCTGTTTGAGTTGCTCCGAAGGACCACCATCATCCACTGCTGGACTAATTTCCTTCAGCTGTAATGATTTTTGCATTGTGAAGTCAAATCGATAAGAAAAAGGAATAAAATTCGCTCTTCAGAACTCATTCATGCATGATACTGACGAACACTACTCGGATGAAAGGCAAACACATGATGTGAGGATGGAATATGTATGAAAAACAGGATGGTGTGACATATTCACACCTATGATGTGGTAACTAAGCAGAAGGCATTTCAACAAATTAGAAGCACTGCAAGCTAGACACCATATGAAAGATGCAACCAATATCACTCTGCCAAGTTCAAACTGTACGGCGTTTCAACAAATTAGAAGCAATACATGCTAGAAATCATATGCAAGACACAACCAATATCACAGTGGTGACTTAAAGGTGCCTTATCATAAGATATAGTATGTACCAAAAACAACAAAGCGTGTCATATTCACATGTATCATGTGTAAGCTAAGCAGATGCAGTTTACACTAATTAGGAGCAATACGAGCTAGACACCATATGCAACATGCAACCAGATATCACACTGCCAAGTTAGAGCAAGCACCTTGGATGGTGGAGCAGGGGAGCGGAGACTTGGACCTTGTAATGCACTATCAGTACAAGGAGAATCGGTACAGATGCTCTGTTTACGTTGTTGCAGAGGACCACCATCATCGCCTTCCTTACTCTTTTCCTTCCTCTTTCTCTATTTTTCCTTGTCAAGTCAAACCCACAAGAAAAAGGAATAAAATTTGCTCTTCAGAACTCATTGATGCATGATACTGACAAACACTACTTTCATGTAAGACAAACACTACATATCACACTGCCAAGTAAGAGCAAGCACCTGCGATGGTGGTGTGGGGGAATTTCGGTGATCAACTAGAGAGCTACGTTGACTATCTTCATTTAGCCTTGCTGTTTCTTGAGAATCATGTGGGGAGGATGACACTGCACTCTTTAAACGAGTATGGCGTCTCACAGAAACCCACTCGGGTGACTGTCTCATCATAAGTGATTGACGAGGGATACAAAAGAGCATTAGTTTGATGTATGAACATGGTTAATAGACATATGTAGTATGTATCAAAAACAAGAAGGCATGTCATTATCAAAGGTATAATGTGTAAAGTAAGCAGATGCAATTTAACCAAATTGGAAGCAATACAAGCTAGACACCATATGCAACATGCAACCACATTTGACAGCGCGAAGTTAAAGCAAGCACTTGGGATGGTTGTGTGTGGCAATTGAGATCATCAACTGCAGAGCTAAGTTTACTGTCTCCAACTGCTGACACTGCACCCGTTAGAGCGCTGGAACGCTTAGTGCTTATCTTTGAATTACACTTGAGCAACTTTTGTCTTTTCTTTTCTGCATTCATCAACACTGTGTCAGAGTCTGAAATACCCATGCATAAAAAAACAATAGTGTGAGTATGGGTGAAGTGTGTGCACAATTAGTACAGTGTAAAGGTAGCAGATAGCAGGTCGGTGAGAAATAAATGACGGGACACATATGATAGCTCTACAACATGCATGCCACACTAAATTACTACAGGATTCTATGAAAATAACAGTCTAATGAAAGCAAATAGGTTAGTCCTTTTTTTGCACCGTCCGATGTACAAAGAACGGGTAGATCGCCTTCATCTACCTCTAGCGAGTCAATGTTGACGATCTTCCTCGAAACGCCAGCGACCACCGGCCCAGTATTCCTCCCCTGCATGCGCCCTCCCCTCGACCTCACCGCACCGCCGTGCTTGGCACCG
>NC_041382.1:540607684-540611114 GCF_002162155.2 Triticum dicoccoides
GACCTCCAGATCGGGCGCAAGCAGCTCCTGCACCCCACACCCCTATGATAGACACCGATGCGCCGCTTCCCCGAGGAACAGGCAGACTAGGTGCTCCGCGCGCCTAAGCGGGTGCTGCTTCTTTTAATTGCGGTTCGACTGACCCTGAATTGAAATCCAGGCGGGCTACTGAACTCTAGCAAAGGTGAAATAGTAAAAGGGAGGAAACCTTGTGCATTTAGTATCACGAAGAAGATGCAGTAAGAAGTTCTCAACTAATTTCTTTCGTGGGATGAATACGGTGTGAGCGGAGACGTAAGATTTGCACGAATAAGGGAAGAGGAGTACCTCTTTCTGCTGGCAGTGTTGTGTCCTCCTTCTGTTTTTCCGACGATCTTCTTGTTGTTCGCCGGAAACCAAAAGTTGTGGAGGACGGTGCAGCCTTGGACGAACCCATGGCCAAGTTGTTGAGTGTGGTGCGGTGGCCGTCTGTCGGTGGCGGGGAAGCAGATCCGAGGCGGCGAACGATGGCGTAGCGGGAACAGCTCCGGTGCGGTGGACGGTTGCGACAGTGGAGCCGCAACAGTGAGGCGCAGGACGGAGTGGTCAGAGTGGTTCTGGTATGGCGCACGTCGGCGTCGGCATCGTGGAGGCAGCTCTGCCTCGGCTTCAGCTGCTAAGTCCTTGAGGGCGTTGCGATTGCGGTTGCGTTGGACGACGACGTCGGAGTACCGACTCCGGCGTGATGGAGGAGGGCGGCGGTGGATTGGCCACTATGGGGTGGAGGACGGAGGAGGCTAGGGTTTCGCGGCTGGTGGAGAGGGCGTTTTCGCGCCCACGGAGTATGAATGGGGAAACAGAGGGAGGCGGGGAACTAAGGGGGAACAATGTTTCGGTTTGAGACGCGCTTGTTTGAAATTTGGGGAAAGTTACAAACTTTCCCCCCATCTAAAATTTCGGACATATTGCGGGTTGGGGGTAGGATAGTCATGTCAGGTGTCCCAAATGTGGGCAGGATAGATTTCGGCCGAGCGCATGGGTAGGCGCCCACGACGTATGAATGCTTCTCTGGCGTCTTGGTGAAGTTACAAACCTACCCCGGTTTAGACCTTTGGACATCGGGCCGATAGGCTACACGGGCCAGAGTCAGGACAGTAATTTCCTACCACCAAAACATTAGTCTCGTGCGGTTTCGGGTGACCAGAGGCCTATTTGGCGCTTCGTTCAATATTTGGGAGCAGAAGCATTAGGCCTCCTTTGGTTTGTAGGATTTTTGTAGGAATTCTATAGGATAGGATTTGCAAAGGAAAAATTCCTTTGAAGCCCTTTGGTTTGTAGGAATGGATTCCTATTCCTATGTAGGATAGGAATCAATCCTTCACGTTTTGGAGGAAAAAAACATTAGCCTAGACTCAATGGAAAAAAATCCTATCCTATGCACCAAATGACATCTCTTTCTCTATAGGAATTGACATGCATGTCATCTCACTTCCTATGATTTTCCTATTCCTATAAAATCCCTATCCTATGAACCAAAGAAGGCCTTAACATTTTCGGTTCTCTTGAATTGAACTTTCAGGATTTGTCAAACTTCACAAATCTTTACTCTTGAAAATCCTAAAGCTATGATTATTTTGGAATGGAGGGGGTACATTTGAATATACATTGTACACGAGTATATATTAAAAAATATGCAACTTACCTCAGTTCATGCATGGTTCCAGATATAATCTCCTTGGTTGCAAAAAAAAGTTAGATATGCGTATGAATATATATAGCATGTTCAAACTCACAACAAAGATTGATGCCCCTTTTTACATCTGATTTACAAATGCCATTATCTTGGGTTCAAATAGATGAATGCACTTCCTATGAATTCGAATCTTTGAAACCCCCTTTATGTTGAATTCGACATGTGTTCTATTTCGTAGCTAGCAATTTGGAATGTATCCATGCAAGTGACAAATGTATAAAGTGCTTCACACTAACAACATGGAGTGCACTAATTAATGTTTATATATGAATTGCAAAAGCATCCATTGCATGTATTTCAAACCGCTCTCACTCTATGGATCGATGATATGAAATAAACACATGCACATGCTAGAATTCAATTGTACTTGAAGAAAGAGCCTACTCCTGGTACTGTATATTAGTGATAGGGGTGTGTATAAAGTACACGTGAATACCAGGCATTGTGCGTGTGTGTATACTATCGACGAACTATCCCCCAAGCTTGTATAACATACTAAGGGCCTAGGGTTACAAATCATATATCGTCGGCTTATCACCAGTGGGGATAGAGTCCTCCGCGACTTTGGTAGCTTCGTGTTGTACGCCGAGTCCTCCACATGGGTCTTTGTATAACACGTCTCGGACCAACCTATATGTGGCGCAGGATGGAACCGACCCATGAGTCTTCATGTTGACCCACCACAACTAGAAATGATGTGCCCACCACACCACACACGCAATCGGCCACTAAGAAAATAAGCATATACAACAGTACAACGGTATCTAGCTGACGATACGTCTCCATATTTTGTTGATGACACTGACGGACTTTGCATTTGATGCATGCTCCGTATTTTGTTGACGACACTTATGGTCATTATATTTGAAGTGAAAGCACGATATGGTCACTGGACTTCAGAATAAGCTCATCACGGGCACCACATACATTTTGTCGTGCTAACCAACATGTGGTTGGATGGTTAGAGGACAATGGTTTCTCGAGCCCACCAAGGTTAAAGTCCCGGTGCTCGCATTTATCTTGTCTTAATTTCAGTATTTTCCGGCGACGTACGTTCAGTGGGAGGAGACGTTCCACTCGACTACGAAGCACCTATGGTGACTTTGTAAAATCTCAAGATCATATATGCTGGCCCACTCTCTCGATGGTGCTCATAGGGGTAGGGTTCGCGTGTGTGCGCTTATAGCAGTGAGTGCTTGCACGTATATATGAGCCCTTGCGTCTGTACCGTGTTAAACAAATACATATCATGATTATACAGTCACTGGCTCACCCGTACATCTCTATATTTTGTTGATGACACAATCAATTGACCAGTCAAACGTTCCATGCGGTGCAACTAGTGTTGCAGCATCGGGGCGCGTAACCGTGGGGCCCACCTATCAGCCCGTATATGAAAGAAAGAAATGGTAGTTTGAGTCTGTACTGTGTTAATAAAATAGGAGTACATTTTAGGGTGATCATACGGTCACTGGCTCACCATACAGCTCCGTAATTTGTTGATAACATGATCAATTGACCAGTCAAACGGTCCACATTCAGCAGTGCACATTACCATAGGGCCCACTCATGAGCGCGTATATGAAGGACAGAAATGGTAATAAATTAGTGGTCGGTGGGTATTCGAAGTCGTGAGACCTCTGGTTGGCAGTCACCGGTGGTTGGGGGCGTTCATTGGGCGGTGGGGTGGGGATCCCC
>NC_041382.1:540611361-540648168 GCF_002162155.2 Triticum dicoccoides
TGGCCGGTGCGGCGGCGGACCGGCAGTGGGGAGTGGTTTCGGGGAGGGCGGGCCGGCCACGGGCGGCGAGGGCGAGTGGTTCGGCCGGTGGTGGCTGGCGGCTCAGGGGGGTGGAGTTTGTTGATAAACTGGAGGCCCTTGATTTCGTGTCCAATGGCTGGAAAATCTAATGACCAGAGATGAAAAAGTCAGTCGACTGACGTGTAGCCTCACCCCGCACGTACACATGCACGCACGCAAGACACGCACGCATGTAGGCGTGCAACACTGACACGTACACATGCACGCATGCTGGCGTGCAACACTGACACGTACACATGCACTCACAAACACACACACATACGCACCCATGCATGCAACACTGAAACGTACCCTTGCACGCACGCAACACTCGCACGCCTGCATGCACACAGCACACGACGCAAGACACATGTTCAACCTATATGTGCTTGCACCCTTTGTTAAGGACATGGATTGTTACAGGTATTAATCAATCTTATCTGTGATAAGCAGAACATTGATGTTTGCAACGGTCTTTATGAATCACAACGTATCGAACGGGCTATCAACATAGTAGGCTTATCTACATCAAAAAGATGACGTCACACTGAAGAACAATCATCGGTTTATGATGCCTGCTTCTGACCGCCCTGGCCCACCATAGGTTCCTCTGCTGTGTGCTGCCTGCGTTGGGTCACTGACATGCATGCCATGCACCCAAAGAGCCCACATGTCAGTGGAAGAACGGCGCGGTGTCCTAGGTCAGAGTCGAGGGCGCCACTCGCGGCACGCCCGGCTGAACACGCCTCCGTGCCGCATTCAAATGCCTCCATGAAACCCGCCCATGTGGAAGCCGAGAAACCCACTCTGGACACACGTTCGTTCATGACCGGGCTGCTCCCCTATCTCCTCCACCATTTTGTCCACTCTTACAATGGCTTACGAAGAGTAGTTATTCCGCATCCAAGCCAGCTGGGTAGCCCGCCGGATACGAGCTATGCAGCTCGCTGATCCACCTCCCTCCCCTCGCCCGACGGAGCCAGTTGCCGCCCCAAGACGGTGCGCGGTTCAGCAACTCGCCGCTCCAGGCCAGCTCGACGAGGAGCGGCGCACGGGCGTCGTTGCTGCTGTCCACGCCGCCACCTCGTACCGCGTCTCCCGTTTCTATGGCCGAGACTCCCATGCTGGCGGCCGCGCCATGCAAGCAGCGACAGAAGCCGGGTGCGCGGAGAGCGATGAGTCGGTGGCCAGCGCCTTCGCGTCCGCCGCCATCATCAAGGAGAAGTAGAACATGGGAGGCCGCAGCCACTTGGGTCCCATGAAGGCCACTGAGGAGGCGACGCCGGCGTACACAGCAGGTGTCTTGCCGGATCCTTTTTTGCGAGGACCTTCGTCGACCCCGCATGGGCTCCACGGAAGAGGGGAATGTTAGGATGAACTCGAGCAGGTGACGGCCATGGCGAAGTAGTGGCCGGTGATGAACTCGAACCGGTGCCGGCCACCATCATCTTCGGCACCAGCCAATGATATCAGTTGGGCAGTGGGGAAGCAAGCCGTCCTTTGCGCTGAAGCATATACCTCTGGGGCTCCCGGCAGTCCGGTGATCGTGTTGCCGGACATGAGGAACACAAATCGATCGGCGGGTGACCATTTAGGCCAGGTATTATATACCTGTGTTGTCCAGAACTAGCACCGCGTAGTTCATTTGAATGTAATGAAATCCGTCATGTTTGTATGAAAATCCGGTATTTTATATGATTTCCGTCGTTGTTTATATGAAATATCGGTTTGTCTACGTGTTTGCGTGAATTTCGTCCGGTTGGTTGAGTTGCTGTCATAATGCGTGCGGCTACAGTTGGATGGAGTAATTTGCGGGTCGCCGGTCGGCCTGCGGGCGGCTCGGGCGGCGTTGTGGGACAAAAAAACACAGCTCGTGCGAGCTCGTCTCCAATGTGCGCACTGGAGGATGCATGACAGCATGAGCACCCGAGCCATTCCTCGTTCATCGGTGGCAAAGGCACCGGTGGACAAAGGGGTCACCAATATTTTGGCTACCTCGGGCAAGATCCAAACAGCCCCTCCCAATAGATTCAAATCCCTCGTTCGCCGTGGAATTTTGCCATGTGTTGTTTTCATGGACTAGCAAGATGCCCGTGCATTGCACGGAACATCAAGATGCATTTTTTTACAAACTCCCGCATGCATGCAAGGGATAATTAATGTCCTCCTTTGCTAGTACCATGAGGCAAACACCATTAATATTGCATTGATTAGTGTTAGTGGCCTTGTATATCTGCAAATTGTAATTTTGATAGTGGCCCCTTGTATATAAAAATGGAGGTAGAAAGATGAGAGATAAGGTGAGGAGGAGTGGGGCGTGGTGGTGACTGGTGGTCGGACTGGGCGGAGGCATGGGGATGGACAGCGCATTATGTCTAGGTTTGTATCTCTCTTTCCCAACCACACCCGCATGGGTACACAGTGGAGCTCATTTCTGTACGAAAAAGGCAGCCCACGTGGTAATTTGGCACGTGTACTGGTTGTCCACTTGGTGGAGGGAGGATCTTCTACCACGGGTGAACAAACAAATTGCGACTTGATGCGTTATGTTAAATTAAAAAAAGAGGCAAACCATGTGGGGCCTACCTTAGAGGCAAGGCTCTATACACTGGAGTACTTTTGATGTGTCCCGTCAACTCGCAGAACAAGGAGAAGCTTGCTTAGTACGCCGTCTCCCCCGCCCACGGGCGCGGTGGCTTGCAGGATGAGGTGAAGCTTGCTTACTATGCCTTACGCCCGCTCCCTCGCCCACACGCGCGGTGGCTCGCAGCACGAGGAGAAAATTTTACTACTCCCTCCGTTTACTCCTCGTCCCTACTACGTACTTTGGTTAGTACTCCCTCCATTTAGTTATACAAGGCCACTATAAAAAAATACATTTTGCATCTATACAAGGCCACAAATAGTAATCGAGACAAAAGTTACTACTCCATCCTTTCCAGTTTATGGCTCAATTTCAAAATCTCTCCAACCAAGGTAGACGGTGCGTTAGGCTATCTGATGTTGGCATGTCATACATATTCATCACTTAGTCACTCATACTACAACAAGGTTGGCTATAAGTGTATTTTTTTACTCCTCTCTATCTCTTTCTTCGTACTCAAGGAAGAAACAGTGCTAAGCGCGTGTATTTATTGCATTTGCCAAGGAGTGACCTCTTCCAATGAAATGGTGTTGCTAAGTTTGCTTCATTTAATTAGCTATAGACTCAAAATTGTCTTTTCACCTAGGTACACGCGCTTAGCACCGTTTATTCCTTGGGTCACCAAACTAGTCTCTCTCTTCTTGATTAACTTGCCACATCAGACTTTATGCCTATGTGGCAAGCTTAAGCACATGTAGGAGCAAGTAAAAGTAAGTACAATAGTGTGCTTTACATGGCATTTTTGCATATGTGGAGGAAAGAGAGGCAAGGAAAAAGTGGAGAAGTGGGCTCTCATGCAAGAGCCAACCTCTACTACATGGTGGAGCATTGGGAGAGGCACCTGTATGGAGGTGGTCAGGAATCTGGGAGACTCACGCCGGTCGTAGCGCCGCAGTTAAAATGATAATGGCAAGTCAAATCATGGGTCCCCACCTGTCCAGCAGTAACTCGCTGTCAAATCACACAGCCCTACGTTTGCAGCAGCCTACTCCCTCGTCTTCTCGCGTCTCTGTCGAACTGACTAGGCGGAACTACCCCGCCACCTACCGTGCAGGAAAAGCCCCGCCCTCGACTTTTAAATACAACTACATCCGCTTAAGAATCCAATGATATACTTTTTGTGACATAGTAACTCATATTTAGTTAGTCAAATGGATGACCTAGAACTATGTGCAGGCCCTATAAACCGAGACGCCTAAAAATAAAAAAACCGAGACGGAGAGGGTGGTTCAGCACGTATCTTTTTAGATCAATATAGTCGGGATTCACCAAGGAGCAAAACCAAGTGGTAGGCTGCTCCTGTCGTGTTGGCATAGCAACTCAAGCAGGGTCAGTCCGCACACGAAATGGTGACACACTTAGCAGGACCCCTTTGGCCGACATGTGGCTCATCCACCATCTTGTTCCACGTGCGATGCACCAAATTACAGTTCGGAGCAACGGTTGGAATTGGAGGCACCCCGGTCGTAGCGCCGCAGTAGTAGAAAATGAGCGACGAGGGGTCAAATCACAAAGCCCCACCTTTCCCGCATTAAGCTGGACGGACGAAACAACCATCATTTCACTCTAGGGCGCAAGAGCATAAAGAAAAGAGAAAACAATGATGTGTGCGGCAGCTACCTAGGGCACCCTAGGGTAGGGGTCTCCACTACAAATCCTTTTTTTAAAAGCGCCTCCACTACAAATCGGCTTCTCCCTCGTCCTCTTGAAGAGAACCGATGATGAGTGCGGCGGTAGGGTTTGTAGGAGTACTACGGCGTGCGGGGCCACGTCGTAGTAAACGGGTTCGAGCCGACGCCTTAAATATGTGTGGGCCACTTGGTTTTACGGGAACGAGGCAGCATTTTGGGTTCGGGGACCGGTGGAGATATAGTACGTACAAAAAATTGTGGACATAGGTTCGACCGAAAGGCAATGATGCATGGGCCCTGCATTTTGATATACCTGGGGTCGCGTGAAATTTGCTACTCTACTCAAAACTAGTAAGGTACACATGTATTGAACGCATGAGATTTCGAAACCAAATTATGAATAAATACACACTATAGGATGTAAAGCTTTGAGTCATATATGCATGATGTAGATGTTCGTTTAGTTCTTATAGTTCATCTCATTCAAAATCAATAAGTTTTATAAAAATGTTAAGATTCATGGGGTTGTGCATTGTACTCCCTCCGTTCCAAAATAGATGACCCAACTTTGCACTAACTTTGTCAAAAACAAATAAAGTAAAAAACAAATAATGGCAATTCATTTAGAAAAAAATAATAAATTATGATACAGAAGATTCTAGAACAAATGAGAAGTGCTTGTGTTTTGAGGTTTGTGCATTATGCTTAAGTTCAACCATGGAGTCTTCTAAATTGTACATGTGGCAGATCTGGTGGAATGTTGATGATATCCAACGGCCAGTAGTGCTCGGATTTGCCTATCTCTGCACTGTCGGGTTAGCTTCATTCAGCGACCATCTTTCAAAGTTATTGGCACACTATATAGTTCTTGTGCCATAGTTGCATGTTTTGGAAAAAAGCTACTAGTGGGTTGTACTATCTATTTAGGAATAGAAGATGTATACATGGAAGTTGTAGGGAAAGAGATGGCATGGAGCATCTCAATTCCTATGAGTAGGGATTGGAAAAGAGATGTCATTTGGTTCCTATTGAATATAGAGATGACATGTTTCTCAATTCCTATGAGGAGGGATTAGAAAAGAGATGTAATTTGGTTCATATCGTAGGAACTTTTCTATTGAATATACGCTAAGGTTTATTTTCCTTTGAAATTAAGGGAGTATAGGAATCCATTAATATGAACCAAGTGGCTCTAAAGCTATAGAAATGATATCATGTTTATTTCCTTTGAAATGTGGAGTATATGAATCTATTCCTATGAACCAATTGGCTCTAAAGGAAAAAAACCTATAAAAATCATATCATATAGAGTTCCTATGATATTCCTCGACACTAAAGGATGCTTGAAATTGTTGCGGGTGATACGGTGGTCTTTCTTTGTAGACTCCTCACCCAACTTTATAGTTACCTCTCGAAGATGAATGAAATGATATATACATGGTATTCTACATGTGCAATTTGGTACACGAAAACTCGGTAGAAGTTTGCGAGGTTCAAATTTTCAATAAAGCTATATGCAGTGCATTTCGGAACGGAGGGAGCATACGGTAGTTGCTAACACTCACGTGGAAGATTTGTGTGTAGGAGGAGTGGCTGTTCTGTTAAATAACATGGCAAAACTCACACTGTCGGATGCCGATCTAATGGTCCTTACAGCGTTCGTCAGGAAAAGGCTGGTGGCGAACGTTTGTCGGATAATGATTTACGGACACATGCATTGCATTGATATGTGCCCCCTCTCTCTCACACACACGCACCCTCACGAGTCACTACTCTCCCGAGTCCTCTCACAGACTCGCACGTCGCACCCACCGTCTATCTGCAGGTAGACGTCACGCACATATGTGCTCTTCACACCCTACCCTCAGAACTTCTAAAAAACAAAAGACGGCACGCACATTTTATTTTAGCTCACACGTCACACACTTGTACTATTACTCTTGCGGTGAACATTCTTTGGGCATAGTATGTTGTACTCTCATGAAGAGAAGCGGTGCACGCACACACTAGTTCTCTCACACCCACTCGCGGGTACACGTAGGAGCGCATTTTTTGAAGCTGGTACAACAAAATCACTCCACTATATATAAAAGCAGGAGCCTTAGCGCTTGCTTTACTAGGGTTCCTCTCGTTCACTCTCTCATGCTCTCCAGATCTAAGCAACACATAGGTGGCCACACTCTCTCTCAGCTCACGGCTGGTCACAAATCCGGCCGTACAACCTCGACCGGGGCAATGGTGTAGGTGCATTGTTCACGCTGTCATCGGCGGCGAGGGAGGAGACCAACGGCTGCCCGCGCGTCCCGATCGGCGGCCGTGTCGTTCTCTCCGAGAGAGCGCCGGCTCGGGAGGGCCTCCAACCCCTTCTTCCTCCCTGCGGTATTGTGGCCAAGATGCGGCCTCCCGACGCAGTCTTTGCGACATGTCGATGATCCTTAGGTATATATTACTTCGAAACCTGCCTTGCTCTACTGCCCCAGCTCCCTTCATGTGGATCCTTTTCTACTTCCGTCCGCTGTTCCAAAGCCACCTAGACTTCTACTAAGGCACATGCTTTGCACGTATGTTCTGTATGATAGATACTCATATACCTTCTTTTTAGAGAGAGAAATGGGTACTCGTATCTTGAGTAGATATCATAGTGTGTTTGTTTGCATGATCTAAGGACTACTTTGAAATAAGAAGAAAATCACTTGCACAAATCAAACTGAGTTCAAAGTAAGAATTTGATTACAAGATAAAAGTTGTAGTTTTATTATATGCTATTTCCTGGGTTCCACTGATGTATAGTTCCAGAGTTGTTTGACGGTTTACATGCATGTTTATGGACTATTTTGTGCAACTAAATAAGTCATTTAGGTCTGACAGACACTCATGTCCTGTATTAGCTTGAGGTATAGCTTATGTATGACTGAAATAAAATATTACACTTTTTTTGCGAATAATAAAAATATTACATTTCTCGATGAAGCAGAATAAAGCTTTAGCTAGCATCAGCCATGCAATGTTATATTATGTGAACAGTGTAAACTTTGCAGTATAGCGGCATCTAAAAAAATCCATATTTACAGTAATCTAAAAAAAATAAGTTAGTAGTAGAGTGTTTATTTCCCAGGTGACAACAGGGAACCAAAATGTGCTAGCTATTTGCCAACTTGTCGTACTTGCATGTGAGGAGGTGGCAGCAGTTTCTAGACATTTCTCAACTTTAGTAGGTGCAATCCAGATTCAACGGGGACTTCTTTATTTGTTTACTTGGAGAGCAGAGTCGGCCATGTGCACAAGGAGCGGGAACGAATCCAGCAGCTCTTAGCCATCAGATCATGTCATCCTTTGTTTGATGGACGACAGTGATATGCATGAGAGGGGAAATGAACGGTGGATTTTGAGCCAATGCTTGTTTGGGCAGGAGAACCGAAGATGGAGTGGTAAATCCAATTTCAAAACTGCCACATTATAGTAGTAGTAGATTAGAAGTAAAGCTATTTCATACAGTCGACTCAAAGCGTTGGTTCAAACAGGAAGAAAGTGGGAAAGCTGTAGCATGAATCTAGGGCTTGGTTCTAAGATGAAACGGGGGAAAGTAGTAATATATGTCACTGTTTAAATAACCGTATATCTTATTTCCGCAAACAGGGATGTCTGTCTCCATATCGTTTCGGGATGTCTGTCTCCATATCCTTTCTATCCGCGCAATCAAAAGCACACACCTCAGTTTTAGTACAACTGCGCAAAATGAGATGGCTATCCCTCGCTGTCGGCGTCTAACCTCCCGTCTTCAAGGTATCCCTACATTGGTAGTAACTAAGGTGGAATGACCAACGCAATCTAAAAGAAGCTGATTCGTATGTTTTACTTCCTGATTGAAGTGCAGGAACGAGCAAAAACAACTGCATCCTAGTCCGGAATGCACTTTCTACCAGTTCATCCATGGACCAAGGACTAGCTGGCACGGCTGCACGGCGGTTTTCTGGACAGGTGCGCGGACAAGAGGCATTGTGGTCTGCTTATTTCTGCAAATAGCGGTGCTTAAATTTAGTGGAATGCACAAGCATTTCAGCTGGTCAGTACACTGCATGGTTCAGTTCAGCATTCCAGCTGATACCACAATTATAATTGGTTATTCTGGAATGAGAGAACCTAACCCTGAATGGTGGCAACAAGAAAAAACCAGAGTGAACTCCAGGAAATTTAAGCCTGCCGGGAGGCCCTTTGCTCAGAGAGAAGCCTTGCTTGTTTTTTCCTGATTTGTAAACCTTCTCACAACTTGGTCTTTTGCTGTGAACTAGTATATGTTTGTTATGTTCTATGAATCATTGAGATGTAGAAAATTGCTTAACTTATGCTTTTCAAGTTTTTTATGAAGACGAGTTTAATGTGAGTGTTCCACATGAGCGCTGGACTAGTGTGTGAACGTTTGGAATTTATTACATTGTGGCCTCAATTAACTGCATGAACCACTGTAACAAGATACATAGTTGCTTATATGATAGAAAACAGATTGTTGATTGTTAGCTGGTTGATAGCCTAGTGTTGAAGCGAGCTGAGCCAATGTGACGTGTTTTGCACAACTGCTTACAAGTGGGGTAGCACCAAAAGTGTTTACAAGTACTTATGTATACGTCGGCGCACGGTTCACGAACAAGTGCTCTATTTCATCGAAACACACACTGCTCGTATGATAAACCATGACAACTTATGTCTTACCATGCCATATTCATGAAAAAACTAGTGAGGGCGCATCTGTTTCGGCAACAATTACGATGGTTCTCACATGATTCATGGGAACACAAAAGTAGCAGCAATTCCCATAGACGGATTCAAACAGAGTACTAGCCCCATAGGGGTCTATAACAGGCAAGGTTCGGATAATTAGACACAATCAAACTACTATTAAACACTATCTGGGGCAACTATTTCATGCCTCGATCTAATTTGGGCTGGACACAATACGGACCTTGCCATGAACATCATCAAGGACGTCCCGCAGTAGCTCAATCCTGTGAACCTTCATGAAGACAACCTTGTGGCCTTGCCACTGATAAACTTGTTTGTGGAGGCATGCCACGTCATCTTCCTGCGTAAGCTTGACAAGAACAATATTCCTCACAATCGAAGGAGTAGCTTTGAACTTCTTGTGCTTCAGTACAACCTAGACAACACACCTGACAACAATGAGGCTGGAATACAACTCTTCATTGGTATAACTGCAAATGGCTTCCAGGATTCTATAGGCTAAGAACTCTGTTTTCCCAGTGCGTATATTCAGGTCGTCCTCCTCATAGCGAGTGACATGTACAACCACACAATCCTTGTCTGCATCAGGGCTCTAATTGAAACAGAAACAAATTCTGAATTACTTTTCAGTATAAGAAACACAAGTTATTTAAACCACTATGTATACCATGGCATCGAAGCTAATAAAATTTTGCATTATTAATCACCACATACTTCCTTTTCTAAAAAAAATCACCACATACTTAGATGAAAAACCACAATCGAGATCGGCAAAGAAGGAAATCACCTTGGGTAGCTCAACAGGGGTGGGGGGGACACATCCTCGATGGGGGAAAACTGCTCCTGCAGTGCCACAGGGGCTGTAACCTCAAACGGGGCATTGACCATCTCAGTATCTGGGGTCACCTCGGTGGTTGCCTCCATCTTCTTGGAGCTCTCTGTCTCATGGGGATCAGCCTCCCGCGTCTGCTCCAATATCGGCAGATCTTTGCCTTGTTCTCCTTGGTCCATCATGAAACTGACGAATACTAGGAGTCCACTGAAAGGAAAACACGATCGCAATGACAATGAAACAAAAAAGAGAGTGAGGATCGATTACTGCTTTGCAAAAGTTCTTTTTTTTTCTCTGAACGAAAATATACCAACATCACAGATCCGCTTACCTTCCCTTCGTTCGGAGAGAAGAACAGTGGCAGATGCAAGTGTTGCCTTTCTTGAAGACGGTGAGGGAGAAGGGGATTCAGTGAAGAGTGAAATGATGGTTGCTTTGTCTATCAAACTTAGACTGCGGGGAGGTGGGGTTTTGTGATACGACGGCTCGTTACTGCCGCGCTACGACCGGGGTGACTCTCCGCCTGCATACTGCCTTCTAATTTGGTGGATGGCATTTGGGCCCGCGCGCTGCATGGCCCGCATGTCGGTGAACAAAAGTATAACGACATTCGGTAGAGGGAGACGTTTCAATGACCTAGGAGGAGCCAGAAGCGGTAGAGTGTCTCCACTGTACTAGTAGTAATTGTTTTTCTGGATAGCTGTAGAGTGTCTCCACTGTACTAGTAGTAATTGTTTATCGGGTCCCAAGACAAAACAGCCCATCCACACTAGTAAATAGTAAAATCAATTCAAAAACCTGGGTGCTCTTCTTCCTCCTCGCTCCCACCCACCTCACGTTAGCTCGCTCCACTCATACCCCCAAATTCCTCACCTCACTCCTATAGAAAACCCCAGCTCCCCTTCTTCCTCACTCCTACAGAAAACCCCCAGCTCCCCTTCTTCTTCGCTTGCACTACAACTAGGCTCGTCATTCGTTACTCTGCTCAAATCCGTGAGCGCGACGCGACGCCCTCGAGGAAAATGGAGTCGGCTGACCCCAGCGCCAAGAAGATGAGGCTCCCGCCAGCGGCGACGCCTGTTGTAGATCCCGCACCCGGCAGCGCGGGGAGAAGCGGCGACCTCGCCCCCACCAGATCCCAGGAACCCGTAGAATCTCGGGTGGACCGCATCAGTGATCTCCCGGACGCCATCCTTGGGGAGATCATCTCGCTTCTCCCCACCAAGGATTGCTGCCGCACCCAAGACCTCTCAATTCGGTGGCGCCCTCTATGGTGCACCGTTCCCCTTAATATCGACTGTCGTCAGCTATCTCTCTTCAATGATTTTGAAATCCCCAGAGCCATCATCTCCTCCCACCAGGGCTCCGTTCAAAGCCTCTGCATCCCGTCATGCTACCTGAGCAAGCATACCATGCCCTGCACGGTGGACGCCTAGCTGGAATCCCCTGAATTCATAGAACTACAGCTGCTTGAGTTCTACTATTCCCCTGGAAATCACATACCACATATCGAACGCCATGAACTTGTGCCCTCAGCACCAATGTCCATCTCGGGGTTTTCGTCCTCTCTCCACACCGCCACCTTTGCGTAGTGCTACCTACAAGACAATCTGGTACTAAACCTTCGACTCCCATTTCTCAAGAAACTTTCACTTGTGCGGGTTCGTATATCGGAGGTCTCATTGTACAGCATCATCCACTCCAGTTGCCCTGCGCTGGAGTGCTTGGTGCTTGTTTTCACAGTTAGAATCGGTTGTCTCCAAATAAAGTCGCCTAACCTTGTAAGAATTGGAATTTCTTTTGACGGAAGGTAGCTCATCATCCAAGATGCCCCTTCACTTCAAAGGTTGATCATTGATTCTAGTTATTCACCGTTGCAAATAACCGTCCTCTCTGCGCCTAAACTGGAGACCTTGGATGTAATACGTGATCTCTGTGCTCATTTCAATATGGTGTTTGGCTCCATAGTTCTTCATGTACTTTACATTATCATCTACACTTGTAACCATAAGCTGCATTTTAAATTTCTACGCATAAGTTATATGTCATCTTGAAGTACACATTTTGTACTAATATTATGTTCTATGCTCAATGAAGAGTTTCTCCATGGATGGCCTATCAATGGTGCTGGATTCTGTCAAGATCTTATATATCCAAATGAATAGTTTTGATCTGAAAAAGATTATTGGCTTGCTGCAATGATTTCCATGTCTGGAGAAGTTGTATATAAAGGTGATAATTTCACGCACATTGGAAGCCCGCATATAGTGTACTAGAATTAACCGTTCAGTTGTTGCTCTTTCGACACTCTTCTTTTAGACCTTAGCTGTTTTCAATCTTCATGTCTATTTAGGCAACAGGACGGGGTAAGAAAGTTATAACCAATCCGTGGATTCGTAAGCATCGGGATTTTCTCACTTCTCATGAGATTCGATTGAAGACAATAACGGTAGAACGATATGTAGCCAACCGTGAAACACAAGATTTGTCACATTCTTCCTGCTGAATGCGAGGTTACTATTGTCCATCAGGCTTAAGTTTATCAGCAGCATGGTTTTGACGGATGGGTATGTCGAAGAGCAAAAAAAGGAGTTTCAGGTGGGAAAAAGAGCTTCTGAACGTGCCGGGCTTCTATTTACAACATATTTTGGTCATAATCCAGTAAACTTTACGACCCAGGATGTTCATCCTATGGACCTGACCGATCCATTTGACTGTGACCTCCGAAAGCAGTGTTGGAGTTAGATGTTGTTGCCCTTTTCAATCTGGTTTTTTTGTAAACCTGATGAACAATTAACCCTCGTGCTTTTGTATAGTTTGTAAGCTGGAGTTAGATGTTCCTGCCCTTTTCAACTCGGCTGTGACTGTCATATTTTCTTTGAAACAAGGCAAATGGCTTGCCATTCGTTTAATTTAGAGTGAAATATTGTAACAAATCCAAACCAAGGGAAATAACATCACTCTCGCCGGCTGCTTGAGCTCACTCTGCATTACAGAAGCCAAGTGATTAGCCCCCACCAGCACCCACAAACTTATTTCGAACTAGCACATCAAATGGGCTGTAAATTTTCATAGGAAAGGCTGCATGACCGTGACAGATTTGGATTCTGACATTTGGGACCCGCGAGGAAATAGCCTATCCAAGGTGGTGTCGACTTACTAGACAGTCAACAAACGATTCTGCCTACCAGCCGTTGGATTGATATCCAACATCTGTCGTGTATCTTCTATCTCTTGTCTTCTTCTTCCTCCAATCGCCCAAACCAAACCACCCCGTCGGCTCCGCCTGCTCCCGCCTCCCATGGCTGGTTGCGCCTCCGCCGCCCTACCGTACGTACCCTCCAACGTTGGCCACTCCCTCCCTCTATTCCCCCACACGTCCTGTTATTCTCCGGCGATGTCAGCCCCAACACGCACCCGTGCCCAAACCAGTCAACCCTCGTACTCCCCTCCGCCTGCGACTGGACCGGCGCATCTTCAACGGCTCCTGTTCGTTCTGTCTGAGGCCTCGCCGTCATCCTCCGCCTTGCGGCCTTGGTTCGCTCGCCGTGCTCGGTGCGCCGCCCTCTTGCATTGTCAACATCGTCAACAACCGAGAGGAACAAGGAGATGACTATACATGGAGAGGATGACAGTAGGGACCCACCAGCGTCATGGCAGTACGCAAGCAAGTGCCTCTATAGTACAAGCCCAAAAATATGGTTCCTCCTAATGGTTGGACATCTGGGGCTCACGCCATTGTCAACGTAGTCAATAAATGAGAGAATTACACTACGAGCGGCTGACACCAAGGACCCAGCAAGTCGCGCAGTTTTTTTTAGGAACAAGCAGTTGTTATTTATACTAGTTTTAGCGACGGATCAGGGTAACAACGGGGCTGTGCGGGGGCTGTGGCCCGTCTAGCCAGGGTTTTATTTATGTTTACCACATCATGAGCCCAATTGTGTTTTTTTCTTGCTGAAAAAGGCTAGCCCAGTTCTATTTTTTAAAAAGAAATACCCAAACAAGGCCTACTTGCTTTATCGGCCCTGCTGGGCTGCAAATCTTTCAAGACGAGGAGAGTTTCATTCGGTTTGCCCAGAAATGGGTTGTACATTTTTAAAACACATCAAACCGGGAATTAGTTTCAATTTTTTTTCATTACAAGTTCTTAAATTCCATTGATTTTTATGCGGGGACAATTATTTGGATTTTATATTTATATAGTTATTTTTCAAAATAGTTTGAATGTGAATCGATATTTCTAGATTAAAAACAGTTGACCGCACCGAAATATGCAAAATTTCGTATACTTTTTAACCGTAGCCACAATATGGGGTGTGATGCTAACAAAAAGAAGATGGGCTCCAAAAAAATTCTTAAGAATTAGCAAATGGGTTGTACATTATTAGAAATAATGGCAGATGGGTTGTATGCTATTTTCCACAGATTTGAGGTTGACTTGTGCGTCTACTACAGGTTGACGCGTATGCTTTCATAAAAAAGATTGACACACACGAAACGCCCTGTCAACTTAGTCAACACACGAGAGCAGTGACTGTTGGATGTCCATCCAACGGCTGTCGTGCTTCTTCAATCTCTGCTCTTCATGCTCAAGCCGCTCAAACAAGCACCGGCGGGACTGCCTGCTCCCTCCTCCCACGGTCGGCTATGCTGCCGCGCAGGCCTCACGGCCCCACCGTTCTCCCATCGCTGGCCTAGCCATCCCTCTACTCACCCACACATGATGTTATTCTCCAGCGACGGCAGACGAACCAGTAAACCCTCGTACTCCTCCGCGTGGGAAACAACTGCCAAGTATTCCCTGGCTCCGTGTCGTTCCCTTCCTAGGCCTCGCCGTCGTCCACCGCCCTGGTGCTCTTGGCGCGGCCTGGTCAATGTGGTCAACGAACGACATCCATCGGAAGTGGACTGTACGTGGAGAGGCTGACAGCTGGGTCCACGGCCGCACGCAAGGAAATGCCTCCTTATTACGCGCAAAATAATGATTCCTCCACCTGACAGCTAGGACCCACAGGAAGGGCCTCTGTATTTCACAAAAAAATGTTCCCCCCGCTGACAGGTCAGACCCACCAGCTATATCTTCGCACGCAAGGAAGTGCCTCCTTATTACGCCCAAAAAATGAATACCCCCCTGCTAGCTAGGACCCACCATATTGTTGGGCTGACTTGTGGGCCTACTAAGTGGACAGGGACAGAGAGCTTTGTCAACTTAGTCAATACTCCAGTGACCGTATGATGTCCATCCAACGGCCATAGTGCTTATTCAACCTCTGGTCTTCTTGCTCCAACCGCCCAAAGCAGCGCCGGTCGTGTCGCCTGCTCCTGTCTCCCGTGGCTGGCTGTGCTACCGCGGAGGCCTCACCGCCCCCATACTACTCCCACCACTGGCCAGGCCATCCCTCCACTCACCCACACCCCCTGTTATTCTGCAGCGACGGCAGCCTCACACCACAGCTTAACCAGTGAACGCTCGTACTCCTCTCCGCGTGGGCATCCACTGCCGCGTCTTGCACGACTCCGCGTCATCCCCTTCCTAGGCCTAGCCATCATCCACCGCCGTGGTGCTCTCGGTGCGGCGTGGTCAATGTGGTCAACGGACGACTTCCATCTGAAGAGTACTGTACATGGAGAGGCTGACAGCTGGGTCCACGGCAGCCGCAAGGAAGTGCCTCCTTATTATGCGGAAAATAATTATTCCTCCACCTGACAGCGGGGACCCACCGGACGGGCCACCAATATTTTGTGAAAAAAATTGTTCCCCCCTGACTGCTGGGACCCACCAGACGGGCCACCATATTTCGCAAAAAAATGTCCCCCCCCCCCGCTGTCAGCTCGAACCCACCGGAAGTGCCTCCTTATTACGCACAAAAAAATGAATACTCCCCCGGCTAGCTGGGACCCACCTTGCTGGGAGGCTGACTTGTGGGCCTACTAAGTTGACAGGGACGAAGGGCTTTGTCAACTTAGTCAATATGAACGATTCTAGCTCCAGTGACCGTACGATGTCCATCCAACGGCCGTAGTGCTTCTTAAACCTCTGGTCTTCTTGCTCCAGCCGCCCAAAGCAGCGCCAGTCGTGCCGCATGCTCCTGCCTCCCGTGGCTGGATGTGCTGCCGCAGAGGCCTCACCGCCCCCTACTATTCCCACCGCTGGCCAGGCCCTGCGGCGATGGCAGCCTCACACCGCAGCCGAACCAGTGAACCCTCATAGTCCTCTCCGCGCGGGCGTCCACTGCCGCGTCGTCCCCTTCCTAGGCCTCGCCGTCATCCACCGCCGTGGTGCTCTCCGCGCGGCGTGGTCAAAGTGGTCAAGGAACGACTTCCATCGGAAGAGTACTGTACATGGAGAGGCTGACAGCTGGGTCCACGGCCACAGCCCAATTTTCTGTGATTTGCCAAGTAAGTCGCTTTGTCAGGCCTGTTGGGCTGCAAATCTTTCAAGACGAGGAGAGCTTTCATTCGGCTGGCCGAGAAAATGGCCCATCAGTAATGAGAAATGGGTTGTACATTTTTAAAACACATCAAACCGGCAATTAGTTTCAAATATCTTTTTTTTCATTTCAAGATTTTAAATTACATTAATTTTTATGCGTGGAGAATTTGTTGGATTTTATATTGATATACATTTATTTTTAAAATCAGTTTGAAAGTGAGTCGAAATTTTGGGATTAAAAACAGTTCGGACCGCACCGAAATATGCAAAATTTCGTATAATTTTTTAACCGTTGCCACAATATGGGCTGTAATGCTAACAAAAAGAATATGGGCTCCAAAAAACCTTAAGAATTAGCAAATGGGCTATAAATTATTAGAAATAATGGCAGATGGGTTGTATGCTGTTTTCCACAGATTTGAGGCTTTCCTAAAAAAAAGGTTGACACACAAGCACTGACTGTTGGATGTCCATCCAACGGCCGTCGTGCTTCTTCAATCTCTGATCTTCCTGCTCCAGCCGCTCAAACAAGCGCCGGCGGAACTACCTGCTCCCTCCTCCTCACGGCCGGCTGTGCTGCCGCGCAGGCCTCACCGCCCGACCGTACTCCCATCGCTAGCCTAGCCATCCCTCTACTCACCCACACCTGCTGTTATTCTCCGGCGACGGCAGACGAACCAGTAAACCCTCGTACAGTCGTACTCCCCTCCGCGTGGGAAACAACTGCCGAGTCTTCCCTGCCTTCGTGTCGTCCCCTTCCTAGGCCTCGCCGTCGTCCACCGCCCTGGTGCTCTCGGCGCGGCCTGGTCAACGTGGTCAACGACCTACATGCATCTGAAGTGGACTTTACGTGGAGAGGCCGACAGCTGGGTCCACGGCCGCACGCAAGGAAATGCCTCCTTATTATGCGCAAAATAATGATTCCTCCACCTGACATCAGGGACCCACCGAAAGGGCCTCTGTATTTCGCGAAAAAACGTTACCACCGCTGATAGCTCGGACCCACCAGCTATATCTTCGCACGCAAGGAAGTGCCTGCTTATTACGCACAAAAAAATGAATACTCCCCCTGTTAGCTGGGACCCAGTATAGTGGCAGGCTGACTTGTGGGCCTACTAAGTTGACGGTGATGGAGGGCTTTGTCAACTTAGTCAATATGCACGATTCTAGCTCCAGTGACCGTACGATGTCCATCCAACGGCCGTAGTGCTTCTTCAACCTCTGGTCTTCTTGCTCCAGCCGCCCAAACCAGTGCCGGTCGTGCCTCGTGCTCCTGCCTCCCGTGGCCGGCTGTGATGCGGCGGAGGCCTCACCGCCCCCTACTACTCCCACCGCTGGCCAGGCCATCCCTCTACTCACCCACACCCCTGTTATTCTGCAGCGACGGCAGCCTCACACCGCAGTGAACCAGTGAACCCTCGTACTCCTCTACGCGTGGGCATCCACTGCCGCGTCTTCCCCGGCTCCGCGACGTCCCCTTCCTAGGCCTCGCCGTCGTCCACTGCCCTAGTGCTCTCGGCGCGGCGTGGTCAACGTGGTCAAGGAACGGCTTCCATCGGGCGTGGACTGTACGTGGAGAGGCTGACAGCTGACTTGCAAAATAATTATTCCTCCACCTGACAGCGGGACCCACCGGACGGGCCACCATATTTCATGAAAAAAAACGTTTCCCCTGACTGCTGGGACCCACCAGCTACATCTTCGCACACAAGGAAGTGCGTCCAGGCAAAAAAACGATTCGCCCCCTGACTGCTGGGACCCACCAGCTACATCTTCGCAGGCAAGGAAGTGCCTGACAGTCGGGACCCACCTGGTCGAAGCGTACGTAGCGTTGTCATTCTGGTTGCGAACGTGTACGTACATACTGGTCGATGTAGAGGCGCGCACGTGTCGTAGTAGAGGCGCACACGTGTTGTAGTAGAGGCGCGCACGTAGCATTTACACGTACGTACAGCGGCCAGGGTGCAAAAAGAAAATACGGCCACGTATTTGTACATACGGGCGGGGTCCCAAACGCCTACTCGCGCATACGTACGGCCAGGGCTCGTGTACATGGTTGGGTCAGAATGGAGAAACAGCGTCGTCGTCGTGTTCATGGGGAGGCAACAGAATGTGTCATGTTCATGGGGAGGCAACAGAATGCGTCGTGTTCATGGGGAGGCAACGGAACGCGTGGGAGCCAACCGGCTGGGTCGGAACGGAATGCGTGGTCATGTTCATCAGGAGGGCTTGGACGGAACAGGCAATGGAAACGAGGCCTGGCGTACCACAAAATGGAGGAAATGGCCTTGTGTTCGACCGACCACGTTTGAAACGGGGTCCTGTTCATCGGGAGGGGTCTGGCGTACCGCAAAATGGAGGAAACGGACCTCTTACGGTTGAAACGAGGGTCCTGTTGATCGGGAGGGGTGTGGCGTACGGCAAAACGGACGAAACGGACTTGTGTTGGAGCGCTACGGTCGAAACGGGGGTCATGTTCATCGGGAGGGGTGTGGCGTACCGCAAAACGGGACTCCACGGGATACTGTTCATCTCCACCGTCGACACCCTCTAGCCTCCACGAGCTACTGTTCATCCACCGTCGACCTCCTCCAGCCTCCACCTGCGACTGTTCATCCACGGGCTCCTGTTCATCCAGCCTCCACCGCGCGCTACTCCACTGGCTATTGTTCAACCAGCCCTCTCCACGGGCTCCTGTTCAACCACCCCTCCACGGGCTACTGTTCATCCTGCCCTCCACCGTCTACTGTTCATCCTGCCCTCCACCATCTACTATTCATCCTGCCCTCCACAGGGTGGTCCTGTTCATCCAGCCCTCCACGGGGTCCTATTCATCCAGCCCCAACCGACTCGATCGAACGGGGTCCTGTTCATCCAGAGGCAACACCACGGGGTCCTGTTCATCCACCCCCACCGGGAACTGTTCATCCAACCCCCCTCCCCCCGCAACGCTCACTGTTCATCCAGAGGCAGCATCGATTGGCTTCAGTTAGCAGCAGTAGCGAAGGAATCGCTCGACCGGGTTCAGTTAACAGCCATCGATCGATCGCTCGGGTTCAGTAACGCGTAGCCTGCAGTGCAATCGCTCGGGTTCAGTTAGAGCCCAACGGCTCGCTCGGGTTTAGTTAGAGCCAACGCCTCGCACACACGCGCGTACGTGTACGAGAGAAACGCGCATCGCTCGTCCCCTGACCTCCCACCGTAACCGGGAACTCCCCGAAATTTTCCTCGCCCTTGCTTCTACCACAGTTTTTTCCATCATGGATGGCCCAAAGAATGTCATGCAACTGCGTCTCCGGCCCGCCAGGATGAAAAGCCCATTTTCTGTCATGATTTTTTGTCATAGAAGTAGGAGCCCACCACATCTATGATGATACCGGGTTTTGTCACAATTATCATCATAGAAGTGTCATATGTATGACAGGAAAAAAATTCGTTCAGCCCAAAATGTCATGGATGTGTCTTTTTTTGTAGTGAATATGATGAAAAACCCCATCTTGTTATCCTCGATGGCAACAATACAATACGTGTCGGTAACCCCTTATGTCACTAGGATCGAGCACCGCAACATTGAACCCAAAGCTAAGCACTTCTCCCATTGCAAGGAAAACCAATCTAGTTGGCCAAACCAAACCGATAGTTCGAAGAGACTTGCAAAGATATCAAATCATGCATATAAGAATTCAGAGGAGATTCAAATAATATTCATAGATAAGCTATAATAAATCCACAATTCATTAGATCTCTGCAAACACACCGTAAAAAAGTATTACATCGAATAGATCTCCAAGAACATCGAGGAGAACATGGTATTGAGAATCAAAGAGAGAGAAGAAGCCATCTAGCTACTAGCTATAGACCCGTAGGTCTGTGGTAAACTACTCACGCTTTATCGAAGAGGCAATGGTGTTGATGTAGAAGCCCTCCATGATCGAATCCCCCTCCGGAGGACGCCGGAAAAGGCCCCTAGATGGGATCTCACGGGTACAGAAGGTTGCAGCAATGGAAAAGTGGTTTCGTAGCTCCCCTGGAAGGTTTTGGGTTATTTGAGAATATATATATATAGGCAAAAGAAATAGGTCGGTGGAGTCACGAGGGGCCCACAAGGGTGGGGGCGCGCCCTACCCCCGGGCGCACCCTCCGTCCTTGTGGGTGCCTCGTGGCTTCCGTGACATGTACTCCAAGTCCTCTGGATGTCTTTTGGTCCAAGAAAAATCAGCGCGAAAGTTCATTCCATTTGGACTCCATTTGGTATTCCTTTTCTGCGAAACTCTAAAACAAGGGAAAATAGGAACTGGCACTGGGCTCTGGGTTAATAGGTTAGTCCCAAAAATAATATAAAATAGCATATTAATGCATATAAAACATCCAAAACAGATAATATAATAGCATGGAACAATCAAAAGTTATAGATACGTTGGAGACATATCAATATATAGGACGATGCTATTTGGACACCGGAAGAGTTTCAGGAGGTACCGAGTAGACATCGGATCACCGGAAGGTGTTCCGGGAACCCCCGGGAGGTTAATGGACCATATGGGCCAAAGGGGGCACCACACAAAGGCCACAGCAATCTCTTAGCCATGTGCGGCACCCCTCTCCATAGTTTTATCCCTCGGTCATATTTTCAGAGTGCTTAGGCGAAGCCCTACGGAGATAGCATCACCACCACCGTCAACACATCGTCGTGCTGCCGGAACTCATCTAGTACTTCGCTCGTCTTGCTGGATCAAGAAGGTGAGGACGTCACCGAGTTGAACGTGTGCTGAACACAAAGGTGTTGTACGTTTGATACTTGATCGGTTGGATCGCGAAGAAGTTCGACTACATCAACCACGTTAATAAACGCTTCCACTTATGGTATACGAGGGTACGTAGACACACTCTCCCCTCTCGTAGCCATGCATCTCCATGGATAGATCTTGCGCGTGCATAGAATTTTTTTTGTTTTCCATGCAACATTCCCCAATGGAGGGAGTGCGTGAGCCACCACATAGAGAGAGTGAGATAGTCGATAGGTCTTGTGAGGACATTTTGAACTCTAACGACTTAACCTATACCACTAATGTGTCTTCCCATTTGGTGTTCGGTCCTACTTATCATGACGCGTCGATTTTCGATGACTTCGTCCCTCCTTTGGACAAGACGGTGGCCATAGTGGAATATGATGCACCCCCACATGTTTCCATCAAGATGAAGATGACCACAAGTTGGTTCGCGCCACCTCACCTACACAACATGAGTGGAATGAAAAAGGTAACATAGGTGAAGGTGATGCTCTTGTGCCACTAGTGGACATTGATTGCTTGCATGATGTTGATCCACCTATTACCATGATTCATGCTAGTTTGACCTCCTCACGTGATGATTTATTGCCCATTTATGATGAGTATGATGATTCTCGTGTGGAGTCTATTAGTTGTTATGCCATGTTTCATATGATATCTTGTGGCAATTCTCTAGGTCATATCATGTTTGACGATCCACTTGACTTGTCATATGCCATGCATGAGATCAACCATATGTCATATTTGCAATCTCATCGTAGTAACTATGCACATGCCATTAGAATAAACCCAATTTGCACATATGGCATAGATGACAAGCCCATGATTATTGGCATTTGTTTTTCTTGCAACGATATTGACAAGCTCCCTTTACATCATATTCCATGCCATGACCACCTAGCTTCGAACATGCTTTGTTTACCATGTTGTCAATTTTCTCCATATGATGTATCCACTATTGCTCATGAGGAGACCCCCATAGTTTCCTCATACATTTTAGGAGATTTTAATAAATCACATCCATTGCATGATCCCGATAATTATGTGCACAATATGCTGCCCATGAACCAAAATGCTAGGGTTGTGCCAAATACTTGCATGCTCAATTTGTGTCCCCATCATGTTATACATAAAAACTATTCCTTTATGATGGATGACATGTTATTATACCATGCCTCAAATTTCTTTGAGCGATGATGATCTTGTCCTAACTCTCACGTGCACATACACATCATGATGGATGATGTGTACATTTACCACACACACACTTTGTTTCCTTTGTCTCCTTGTTGTGTAGGTACACATGATTCCTTGACAACCTCACAAGCGCACGAGTTGATGAAATGAGCTCTAGAGAGCAATGAAGATGTGTGCCACCATGGAGTGTTTACCCTCCACCCGCCCTCTTCGCAACGAGGCTTCATGGATTTCTTTTACATGGCCCTCACATGGTTATGGGTTATTGTCCATTATATATCTCACTTTCCCATATTTTCATGTCCACTTTGCATGATATGATCATTCTTATGCCTTTGTCATGCATTTGTGGCCCATGCTTTGACTTACACATGACACACCATTCTAGTACTTGTATGTGTATTTGCAAGCTTGGTGGAGATATTGTTTGTTATTGCCATGTTTTCTCTATGACCCATGATATTCTTGATGCATGTGTTGAGAGAGTCATATTGACCAATTTCTCTTTGCATAGTACTTCTCGCCAATACCATGATGATACCTTGACCATGCTTTCTTTTCGTGCTTGTGATATGTCATGTGTATTGCTTATGCCTACTACTTGCTCACATGACATTATTACCATGATTTCACCTAGTATGTTGCATCTTCGCACTACTATTTTGCATGACATGATTGATATGCTTGCTTATGTTGCATCACCGATGATTCATACTTGCTTGTTTCATGCGGTTGATGACAGCCATTGCCATGTTTTGCACATGATTGCTATTGAACATTGTCCAATTGCTCCTTATGTTGCCTCTCTCATGTTATATGAATTGCCATGTATTGAGTGCAACAATGCTTTTAGTCTTGCTGATGAGATTGCCCCCATAGCTTTCTCCCATATGCTTGGAGCTTGTACCATCTTTCATGTGAAGCATGCTTGTCTTCATTCTTTGCAGCATATGCCTAGTGCCATGAATATAGCCATTGTTGCATCGTATTATTCATGCACTTTTGCTACTAACGATTATGTGCAAGAGAAGAGAACCATCATGGTGGATGATGTGTTTATCTACCATGCACGTACCTTCTTTGCTTTGATTTGTGCATGTGTAGGATCGTTTGACTTTGTGTCAATTTCCACCTCACGTGAGTTAACCATCCGAGCTCTTGAGAGCGAGCCTCATACATTCGACCACGACTCCCTTCTACATTGTACTTGCTTATGTTTTGCCATTATGAAGGATGCACAAGGACACGCTTTCGAGGTGATATCCTTCTCTTTCGAGAACACCAAAACCATGAGCATGAATATTATGGATCATACTTCATGTGTTGCTTGTCCCATAACACATTGTAGACATGCTAGAGATCTTATTTTGACTTGTCATTGCCACATTGCCATGACTCATGACATATATACATTGTGTTGTGCATCCAACTTGCGGATTACTTGCTCCAATCATATGTTTGATTGCAACAATGTCAATTCTTCACATATGTCGTGTTCCATTGATTGTCACATGCTTGACTTGATTGCCTCACACATAATGAACAATTGCTCTTTCCATTGTGTTGAGTGCCACACTATCTTCACTATACCATGTGCATATTATGTTGGGATTGCCTTGCCCTTTAGATTGACCCATGTGTTTAGACACATCATTTCCTTTGGTGTTCTAAATGTTTCTACCATAGACCTTTCATTAAGCGCTTTGTGCATTCTTGCTATGACTTTGAGGTAGATGCTTGTTCACTTGCCACACATATTAGCATCTCTACCTCCCATTTGAATGCTTGTTTCCATGATGCTGTTGATTGTGCTCAATTTTTGTACTTACATGCTGAGGGAGTCCTGGACTAAGGGGTCCTCGGGCGTCCGGCATGTTATCTATGGGCCGAAGATATGAAGACCGAAGACTGTACCCGTGTCCGGATGGGACTCTCCTTGGCGTGGAAGGCAAGCTTGGCGAACAACTATGAAGATTCCATATTATGTAACCGACTCTATGTAACCCTAGATCCCCCCGGTGTCTATATAAACCGGAGGACTTAGTCTGGATAGAGGATACTCAATATCGTAGTCATATAGGCTAGACTTCTAGGGTTTAGCCATTACAATCTCATGGTAGATCAACTCTTGTAATACTCGTACCCATCAATATCAATCAAGCAGGACGTAGGGTGTTACCTCCATCAAGAGGGCCCGAACCTGGGTAAAACTTCGTGTTCCATGTCTCCTGTTACCATCAACCTTAGACGCACAGTTCGGGACCCCCTACCCGAGATCCGCCAGTTTTGACACCGACATTGGTGCTTTCGTTGAGAGTTCCTCTATGTTGTCGCTGAAAGGTTCGATGGCCCCTTCAATCGTCAATGATGGTGCTGTCTGCGGAGAAACTTTCCTCCCCGGACAGATCTTCGTGTTCGGCGGCTTCACACTGCGGGCCAACTCGTTTGGCCATCTGGAACAGATCGAAAGCTATGCCCCTGGCCATCAGGTCAGATTTGGGAGCTTGAACTACATCGCAGACATCCGTGGAGACTTGATCTTCACCGGATTCGATACCGCGGTAGCCGCACCCGATCACCCCGATGATCATGACTTAAATTTGTCATCGGGGCACATCCAGGAGATCGCTCCTATAACTGCTCTGGCCCTAGAGCCGGAGCAGGCTGCGCCATCCAAAGATGGGAGGATTAACCCCACCATGGAGGCCATAGAATCCATGGTGTTGGAGCCGCATAGGGACCTAGTCTCACTCAATGCCTATGCCACCGGAACACCGGACTCGTCTTCGTCTGTAGGTTCCGAACCACGCGAGCCCGCGGACGCCGATCTTGATCGTTTATCGATCTTCGAATTCAGCGCCGCAGACATCTACCAGCACTCTCCTCTGGGCGATATGCTAAACTCGTTAAAAAGTCTGTCCTTAGTGGAGGACTCTCAGCCGAACTATATCAGGCTCAAACTAGGGGCTGACGATGGAGAATTTCGCTCCCCACCCGCCACCCACTTTATAGCCACGGTCGAGGATTTGACTGACGAACTTGATTATGACTCCGAGGACATTGATGGTATGGACGGTGATGCGGGAGAAGAAGAAGACCAGAACCCTCCGTTCACCGGACGCTGGACGGCCACTTCCTTGTATGACGTATACATGGTGGATGCACCAAAGGAAAACAGCAGCGACGACAAGGAAGACCCAGTTGAGGATAAACCTTCCGAAATACAGTCCAAGCGCCGGCGTCAGCGGCGCCGCTCTAAGTCACGACGCAGTAAAGATAGTAACACTGACACAGGAGAAGATGACACTCTGGAAGGTGCCGAAGACAACGAACACCCCGTCGACACAACAAACGAACAAGATGAACGGAAGATGCGCAGGTTAGCCCTGTTAAATAGGCCACGCACAAAGATTCGAAGGACGATAGTTACCTTCCACTCTCCGAGGACGAGGTGAGCCTCAGCACCGAGGATTTCATCATGCCTGAGGTACCTCTTGAGTAGGAGCGCTTCAAGCGCCAGCTAATAGCCACTGCAAGGAGCCTGAAGAAGAAGAAGCGGCAGCTCCAAGCTGACCAGGATCTGCTCAACGATAAATGGACTGATGTCCTAGCAGCCGAAGAATACGGCCTCAAGCGCCCAACCAAAAGCTACCCAAAGCGTAAATTGCTACCTCAGTTTGACGAGGAAGCGCCGAAATATATACCACCATCATACAAAACGGCAGCTCATGCCGAACACCAGCCCGCCCCGCCTCGTCACTCAGGCAAGGGTAAATTCGCCCACGGACATACATATGACCTCCGGCAGAACCTGAACAAGAAAGCAGGACCTACCAGATCAATATACGGATCGCGAGGACGCACCTTGACACGTGACAACGCCCGCCTATTCGGACATGACAAACCCAGTCATGCGCAGGCCGAACACCATAGACGGACTCCATCAGAGCTGCGCCATGATACGGCCGGATACAGAGGCCCCGCACACCCTCATTGCTTCACTGATGAGGTCCTGGACCACGAATTCCCCGAAGGATTCAAGCCCGTTAACATAGAATCATACGATGGGACCACAGACCCCATGGTGTGGATCAAAGACTTCATTCTCCACATTCATATGGCATGCGGAGATGACCTTCACGCCATCAAATACCTCCCTCTAAAACTCAAGGGGCCAGCTCGGCATTGGCTAAATAGTCTGCCTGAAAATTCCATCGGTAGTTGGAAGGACTTGGAAGAGGCTTTCCTCAATAACTTCCAAGGTACATATGTTCGACCTCCGGACATTGATGACTTAAGTCATATAGTCCAGCAGCCCGGAGAGTCCGCCAGGAAATTCTGGACAAGGTTCCTAACTAAAAAGAACCAAATCATTGACTGTCTGGACGCTGAAGCTCTAGCAGCTTTCAAACATAGCATCCGCGACGAATGGCTCGCTCACCACCTCCGCCAAGAAAAGCCAAAATCCATGGCAGCCCTCATGGCACTAATGACCCACTTTTGTGCGGGCGAGGACAGTTGGTTGGCTCGTAGCAAAAACAATGCAAGCGACGCCGGCACCCCTAAAGTTAAAAGTAACAAAGACAAGTATCGACGCAATAGATACAAGCGCCGAAATAGCGGTGACAACACCGAAGACACGGCGGTCAACACCGGATTCAGTGGGTCTAAGTCCCGTCAGCGGAAGAAGTCGTTCCAAAAGGACAATTCGGCCCCATCCAGCTTGGACCGCATACTTGATCGTCCATGCCAGATTCACGGCACCCCCGACAAGCCTCCTAATCATACAAATAGAGAGTGCTGGGTTTTCAAATAGGCCGGCAAATTAAACGCCGAAACCAGGGAAAAAGGATCACAAAGCGAGGATGACGACGAAGAGCCACGGCAGCCAAACACAGGGGGACAGAAGAAGTTTCCCCCTCAGGTCAAAATAGTGAATATGATATATGCCACCCACATCCCCAAGAGGGAGCACAAGCGTGTGCTTAGGGACGTCTACTCGATAGAGCCAGTCGCCCCAAAATTCAATCCATGGTCGTCGTGCCCGATCACTTTCGATCACCGGGACCACCTGACCAGCATCCGTCACGGGGGCTTAGTCGCACTAGTCTTAGACCCAATAATTGATGGGTTTCACCTAACTCGTGTCCTTATGGACGGTGGTAACAGCCTCAATCTGCTCTATCAGGATACAGCATGAAAAATGGGCATTAACCCATCAAGGATCAAGCCTACAAGGACTACCTTTAAAGGAGACATACCGGGTGTAGAGGCCCGCTGTACGGGCTCAATCACATTAGAGGTTGTCTTCGGATCTCCGAACAACTTCCGAAGCGAGGAGTTAATCTTCGATATCGTCCCATTCCGCAGCGGCTATCATGCACTGCTCGGACGAACTGCATTTGCTCGATTCAACGCAGTGCCACACTATGCTTATCTCAAGCTCAAGATGCCCGGTCCACGCGGCGTCATAACAGTCAATGGCAATACGGAACGCTCTCTCCATACAGAAGAGCACACAGCTGCCCTAGCAGTAGAAGTACAAAGCGGCCTTCTCAAGCAAAACCTTTATTCGGCTGCCGAGCCCGCGGACACCCTTAAGAGGGTCCGAACTACTCTACAGCAGGAGAGCTCGGCTCGTCAGGAGCTCGACTAGAAATCTGGCCTCCGTCTCAGTCCCGATCAAGTGGTGGCATTCGTGCTGCGCGTACATAACTACGCACTTAAAATTCCATGGGCATTGACGAAGGCACTAATAACTTGTGACCCATGGCACGGCTCAACCGACATCGGATAGACACATACTTTTACTTTTACTTGTTTTCCTTTCAGGTCTCAATCCCACAGGCCCCATCGGGGGGTCTGGTCATCGGTCCTCTTGTAGGATAAATACACCAAGACGACAAGAAGAGCAGACATATGGGGAACTTTTTAGGTGATTACGTTAACGATGACTCTAGCTATTTTCCAGGACCCATATGCAGCTCTCCCCTGGTTTCAGCATGGTTAATAGCCTATTGCTTATTACACTATTTGTATCAATGCGCCTTGACATACTAATTACATTACAATGAAAACAGTTCGTAGCTGGAGCTTTAGGACCCCAACTTTTTACCTTTATGTCCTTTCTATTTTCTTTCTTTCTTTTTTTTTAGATTCCATGTGGATAACCCCATCAGGTAGCACCCGTACACTTTGGTACGTTTGACGTTTGCCAGGGGATTTATAGCACCTTACACTACGGCAACAAAAGTCCGAACACTTCCTATAAGTATAGTTCGGCACCCCGAATTTAGCATTATATGCATTGGCTCCGAATCATGTCTTTGGTCAATAGTTGGTTTACCCGGCTCCTGTGCTTGCTACCCTATGTTCCGCTACATTGGCTAGGGTAGTAAAGGGAGAACTACTACGATTGTGTCCTGGTCTAAACCAGATGAGCACCTCAGTAGAGAAAGCCGAAAACTCACTGTCATGATGCCGCGAGAGCTCGTCAGCTGTTCGAAGGTCTCAAATCGTTGGAGATTTTTCCGCATTTCGCGAAGGATCGGTACTTCTCGATCAGACGCTAACAGCACTCTAGTTCGTATACTAGGGGAACTATGGCTAAGTGAGGGCGTTCAAGCCGCATAGTCTGGTTGCCTAGTTCACTGGGCTAAACAACTCTTTCAAGGACCATATAATTGGATCAAGATTGTTTAGATTCCATCCCGAACACCTCCGTACTACCTACGCGAGGGCTGAAGCCGATGACTGGTTAACCCTCAGATTTCATACAACACGGTCGCACAGGAGGAAACAATCAAAACATAAAAAAAATTATATATTACAAGTCGGATTTGTTCATACAAGGCAAAACATGGATGTATTCATTCGAGAATAACGTCCTGCTCGCACTGTGTTGCTACAAGTCGAGATCCCTCCAGGACATCCGGAAAATATCGCTCGGGTGTACGCTGCTCCTTGCCCCCCGGCGGCCCCTTGGCCACCTCGACGGCATCCATCTTCGCCCACCACATCTTGCAATGAGCGAAGGCCATGTGGGCACCCTCGATGCAGACGGATCGCTTGACAATGTCTAGCGGCGGACAAGCCTCCACCACCCGCTTCACAAGGCCGAAATAACTACTAGGTATAGCTTCGGCCGGCCATAATCGGATTGTGAAATCCTTCATGGCCAGTTCGGCCACCCTATGCAGCTCGACCAACTGATTCAGTTGATCGAAAAAGGCCAGCGGATGTTCTGGCACAGCATACTGCGACCAGAATAGCTTCTCCGAAGAATCCCCTTCCCTGGCATGGAAGAACTCCGAGCATCGGATACACTGCGTGGCAGATCCACAAAAGCCCCTGGGCAACTCCGAATCCGGGTTAGTAAAAGGTACTTCCTCTCCACATACTTGCTTTGCAAGTTAAATGCCTTACCCGCTGCGATCTTCTTCGCCTCCTAGATCTCCTGGAGAGCGTCCTGAGCCTCATTCCGTGCGGCCTCCGAGCTCTGACGAGCCTTGGTAAGTTCGGCCTCTCGGGTCGACGCCTCGTGCTCCAAAGCTTCACACTTCTTTACCACGTCTTGGAGCTCCTGCTGGACCTCCCCGACCCGAGCCTTGAGCTTCTTACGGGCCGCTTGCTGTTGGACAGCCTTCCCCTCGGCTTCCGCCAGGGCCTTTCTCAGGGCCTCGACCTCGGTCGTCGCTTCTGTACAAATCATGGCATTTTGGTCATCTCATACAATTTAATTCTTTTTGAATATATAACAGGTTATTGCTTACCTTGTTTCTCCCAGAGTTGCCTCTTCGCTTGGCCCAGCTCCTCCTCGGCCTTCGCCAGTTTCTGCTTCAGTCCAGAAACTTCGGCAGTATGCGAGGCCGCGGCTAGCAATGACGCCTGCATTTCAGAAAAATTAAGTTAGTTTCCTATTAAAACAAGATTGATCCTCTGTCCGGCTTTTTCTTTCCGAACACCAGACAGTGTCTCAGGGGCTACTGGTCTACACTGGGATTTTCTCCTTGTTCGGCGTCTCTTACCTCGAAACCTGTCAGCAAGCTGCTGAAGGCTTTGGTTAATCCACTCTTGGCGGACTGAACCTTTTCAATCACCATGCCCATAAGGGCACGGTGCTCATCCATAATGGAAGCACCTCGTAGCGCCTCCAGCGGGTTATTCGGTGCCCCTGGTTGTATAGGGGCCACCGGCGCAACAGGCACCCCCCTTCTTTCGAAGGAGGGTGCATTGTGGAACCCCGGCTCAGAGCGACCGGTTTACCCTACATTGCCAGCCCAGAGACCATGTCTTCTGGCAACACACAACATCTTGGTAAAGAAAGACAACCGCTTTATTGATGTTAGCGGCTCAGAGTTTATATTACAACATATGTCGAGGTCGAGCGGCACGCATGGTGCGGCTGAACAATATGTACATTATTTAGTGAACATAAAGGGGCCTCGATCATAACAACTACGCGGCAGCGGAACAACATCGTAGTGGAAACTCCATATCACAGGGACACCGATGTGGACACGATCTAGACTCGAGCAGTGCTCCTATCCAATGCGACTTTCCTGAAATCTGGCATGACACGCCAGGTCAGTACATTGAATGTACTTGCAAGCTCACAACAGGCATAATCATAATGACAAACAATATCATGATATTTAACCAATTAATAATGCAATAATGTTCCAACATGTTGTGCTCATGCTCCTGGGATAAACATCCCTCGGTACTGCCTTACCAGTCGTGAACGTTCTCGGATCACCACCAAACCACCATCGTGGTTTTAACCAGAGTAACGTGTGATCCTTACGGCGATCACCACCAAAGTAACTCGTGATCCTTACGGCGATCACCACCAAAGTAACTCGTGATCCTTACAGCGATCACCACCAAAGTAACTCGTGATCCTTACGGCGATCACCACCAAACCACCATCGTGGTCTCGAACATCCCGATGGTCTTTCAGCCATCATTATCAGTGCAATGATCATAACTTTAGTGTGCGGGTTTATTAAACGTTGAATCATGGTGGGACCCACTACAAGTTGTTCGTGACCGTGGACTCGGCTATCGATAGATTATACACTCTGCAGAGGTAGCACACTGTACTCACACCTTGAAACCCATGGCCTCGCACTCCCATTCGGGTGGACCAACGACATTCCGACAAAACCCATCCATTGCCATGACACTCTCCCGGCCACTCCGACCCAATCCCCAACGGGCTAGTCCTGGGTGGCCCCGTGTCTACCAAAGACACACCGGTCACCGTCGTGGCCAAAACTTCCCTCACGGGGACCGGTACCAAAAATCTCAAACAGGGGCACACAAGGTTATGCCTGCTTACCGGGCCAAGGTAAGCACACCCATAACCTTCCCTAGTTAGAGGCACCGACCAGAGGCATGTCAATGGACCAAATCAAGGCCTTCCCACAAAGGCAAATGTGGTTGCACTGGGAAAATCTCAATTCAGCGGCACCATGACCCAGTCAACGATATATTTAGGTTGGGTTGTATTCAGGTTCATCTTAAAAGGAGAATGACCGGTGTCATAGCATGCCATGAAATGCAATACTACACATGCATCACACAATACGGAAATGACTGATGTCAACCATATTCACACTAAACATAAGCATCAACAACTTATATTACTTTTTTGGTCTTACTTTAACCACTTATTTTGCAGCAAGCAATATTATTTTCTCATGCAAGAATATAACTCTGATTAATTTCTCACATGCATAGCAAAGCTTCTACTATCATCATAGCAAGCAAATCCTAATTTCTTTACCAATCAAGTAAGGTTCAAACATTCTGTAAATTAGGTAAATTGGCTAAACAAGCACTTAACAGGATATTTTCTAGCAAATTTAACCATTTTTATTTATGTAATAAAATAACTTTAATCCATTATCCACATGCATAACAAATCATTTTATCATTACCACAATTATCTCTTAGCTTCTTTACCAACTAAGCTAGTTTCAAGGTTATGTAAATCAAGCATAATACCAACACACACTTAACAGAATATAAATAACATAATAGTTATTTAAATGCATGGATTAATCATATCATTCAAGTAAGAAAATCATCAATATTGAAAATGGCACCATGAAAATGTTGTTGTGGCTTGCCTTAGTGCAGATGAGGTTCACAAGCCTTCTGGTGATCCTCAAGACAAGCCTCACGCTCTGAAAATAATTTTAAACACAAGAAGAAAATATCAAGAACTCTTCTAAAAATCACCAGAAATTATAAACAGCTCAGAAAAATCTCATTTTTGGTGAGCTGTTAGATTTCTTTGCAAAGAACAATATGCAAAAAGAATCAATTCATTTGGACTTATGGTTTAAAAGTTATAGTTGTTTGATGCTCTCTGGAATTGAATTAAGTTTGAATTTAAATAAACAGAATGGGGGGTGACGTCGAAGGCGTAAAGCCTCAGGGTGCCACCACTCATACCACTTCGCGCGCGTACAGAGTGGCTGACTAGCAGGCCCCGCTAGTCAGGTGAGAAGGAGGGGAAGAAGGAAACAAAGGGAGTTGCAGCTTCGCCGGAGCTCTCGCCGGCGACGAGGACTCCTTGGCCAAAACGAGAGGGAGGGATGGAGAGAGGGGACGGTGGCGCACTTGCCCGTACCCGTAGCGTGGCTAGGGGTGGTCGGATGGCATCAGAATCAACCTCACAAGCGGAGGTAGAACGCGGTGGTCGCCGGAGATGAAGAAGACAGCGAGCAGAGGCAACTCCAAGGCCTCCAGGTGGACGGGGTGGCTTCACCAGAGAGAGGCGGAGGCCCTGGAAGTGTTGTCCTGGCTTGGGATGGGCTGGAGCTACCGCGGCGACCAGGGGATCGCCGGCGAGCTCGAGCTCGAGGACAGCGGCCCGCGGCCTGCCCGGCCAGGCTACGGCTTCCTACTCGCGTGTGGGTTGTGTGGGAGTGGTGGATGGTGCTCGAGGAGGCTGGGGCGGCTCCATTTATAGGCGAGCAGAGAGGGGGTTCGTGCTCCGCCGGTGGACACCTGTCCACGGCGCCCGGCGACGAGCGGCGTCAGTGAGAGGCGAGAAGGCAACGCAGCTCACGCGGGAACTGTGGGCGAGCGGGGAAGAGCACATGAGCGAGGGGAAGGCGACGAGCACAGTGCGCACCGCACTGTTGGGTTGGCCGGACCGCGCTCGTGCTCACTGCGGCGAGCTCCGGCGTCGGCGAGCGCTAGGGAGGAGTTAAGGACGTTGAGACAAAGATGGTGGTGAAGTTTGGCGCGCTACGGCAGGCGGGGGAAGCAAAGCATGCGCGAACAGAGCGTTCGGCGGCACTCAGAGCGCGTCGACACGCATGCCAACACCCCTGGACGAACGCGGTCACCACATGGACTATGACATCAGTCCGAGTTAAGCCTAAACTTTATGTCTGGCATGTTGTTCGTGGTATATTGAGAGGTTACCACGCTTTGGTCTGGATCCAGGTGCAGTAGAGAAGTTTTTACATGCCAGGTAAGTTTCTGGTCAGTAACTTTGAGAGGTTACTGAGGTCAAATGGCTGGGAGTTGGAGGCTGTGCTTTGGAGGTTAGCCATGAGTTACTAAGGTGAAGACGCACAAGAAAAACCAGGCACAATGGAGCAAGTAAAATGGTAGTTGCTGTAGAAACCACCATTTCTGTCCAGAATAGAAAATATTTTCTGTAGCAAAAATATTCCAAAAAGTGGTGAAATATTTTTGCTCAGGAAGGTGCTGTAGGGTTCAAAGAATATTTGAGAATTATCTCAATTTTTTCTGAGCCATAAAAATTAGGGTTGCTTTGGAGCATAGTGATCTAGCTAGGGTTTTTGAGGGAGAAATGAATATTTTTCATTTAAGAAAAATATTGCAAAGATTATTTTGGGGTGGATCAGAAGGGAAATGATGATAAGGGAGGGAAATGAAGCACTTGGGTGAAAGCCAAGGGTACCCAAGTGTTTAAGTCCATATGAAAAGATTCAAAAACTCCAAGTTTCAAATTGAATCCAAAAGAAAATCAAGCAAAAGAGAGAGGGCAAAAACCAGGCTGTCACATGCGTGCTGGATTCCGGAGCCGCCTCGGTCTCCGGAATAGATTCCGGTTGAGGGACAAACTGTGTACGGCCCTCCCAGCCAGTCTCATTGAGGATTGAGTCCCCTTGGTGTCCGGCAACGAAGGTTTCGCCTTCGGGCGCCTCCTGAGCCTCTCCCCCGCCGGAGGCAGTCCTTCGGGACAGCACCTCCGCATCCTCCTTGGTCTTGGGGGAGTGTGCGTCCGGCAGGGAGTCGCTGGCCATCGCCTTGGAATCCAGCAAGCCTCCTGATGAAGATCGCTGGGAGCTGTTGTGGGCCGGACTACAATAGCATTTGCCAATCATTTCAATACAATGAGAAGGAGAAACTTTATGGGCGGATAAAGTATTAGTACTTACTATGCGGCCCGAGGCTTAGCGCGGGGGTGTCTCTCTGGACTGTCAGCAACGTCCCATGCGGAGTTACCCGCTAGGGAGCCCTTCCCCTTTTTGGGCGCCTCCGCCTCCAGAGTTGTGGAGGCCGCCCTCTTCTTCCTCCCCCCGTCGGGGGGGAGTCGCTCTTCTCCTCCTCCTCCTCATCCGCCTTTTCTTCGGCGGCGGGGGAATGGGCCTTGTCTTCAGACGCCGCGTCCGAAGTGCCCTTGTGGCGGGGGCCACTCCGGACCCCCTTGGCCTTCTTCTCTGGTGCCTTGTAAGGCGCCGGCTCCATCATCTTCGCTAAACGCGGAGTGACTGGCTCCTCGGGAAGGGGAGTCGGACACTGAATCTTTTTCGCCTTCTTCAACCAGTACTGAAAAAGCATTAGTAATGAAAGCATTAGACATCACCCTTGAAACAAGCAAGTAAGGGATGCGTCAAAAATAACATACCTCGTTGGGGAGGTTATTTATGTCATGGCCACAATCCGAATTGGTGGCCGGCGGTATCTCGTTGCCCTTGAAAAGCAACTTCCAGGCATCTTCATGAGTCATTTCTAAGAGCCTTGCCAAGGTATGGTGTTTCTTCGGGTTGAAGTCCCATAGAGGACGGCTTCGGCTCTGGTAGGGGAGGATCCGGTGCACCAGCATCACTTGGATTATGTCGACGAGCTTGATATCCCTATCGATCATGCTTTGGATGCGCGTTTGCAGCGCAATCAGCTCGTCTAACGAACACCAGTTTGGGCTCTTCTCAACCCAAGAGGTGACCCGCATGGGAGCACCGGAGTTGAATTCGGCAGCTGCGGCCCAGGTGGCGTCGTGGGGTTCGGTGATGTAGAACCATAGCTTCTGTCATTCCTTGACAGATTCCACAAATGTGCCTTTTGGCCAAGAAACATTGGTGAGCTTGCTCACCATTATGCCCCCACACTCTGTGTGTTGTCCGTCCACCACCTTGGGATTCACGTTGAAGGTTTTGAGCCATAACCCGAAGTGGGGGTGGATGCGGAGGAAAGCCTTGCACACGACGATGAACGCCGAGATATTGAGGAAGGAGTTCGGCGATAGATCGTGGAAATCTATCCCGTAGTAGAACATAATCCTGCAGACGAAGGGGTGGAGTGGAAACCCTAGCCCACGGAGGAAGTGAGGGATGAACACTACCCTCTCGCTGGGCTTCGGTGTGGGGATAATCTGTCCCCGGGCTGGAAGATGAAGGGCTATTTCCTTCGCCAGGTACCCAGCCGCCCAAAGCTCGGTGACGTTCTCCTCCTTAATGGAGGAGGCCATCCACTTGCCTTGACCTCCGGATCCAGACATGGTTGAGTGCTTTCTCGAGATTAGGGGAATGAGAACTTGGGCACTGGAACTCAAGGATGGAGAGGCAGGAGGAAAGTGTGGGGGGAGGAGGAATCTTATCTCCTTATAAGGGCAGTGAATATCAAACGCCCCCCCCCCCATTCGCCTTAAAATTCGCCTGCTCCCAAGGCTGTGTAAAACGGCACGGTTGGGTTACCCACACCCGTATTGATGAGAATCCCTTGATAAGGGGACACGATCTCTGCTTTGACAAGACGTGCCAATGACAACCGCGTCTCAAAATGTGGGGCAAAAAACGGTTCGAAATTATAATCGGACAGGCGTGATGTCACATTACTAAAGTTGTCAGAGGATGGGACTCGTGTGTTATTATATTCTCTCTATGGTTGTGTGCGATATGTGTTACAGGTCCGGACACAATCAATTTGTCTAAAGACTATTCGGGAGTTCGGAAGGAGGAACCCGCCTTGCAATGCCGAAGACAGCACTACGCGTCGGATACCTTGTCATTGAAGCCAGGTTCAGGGGCTACTGAGGGAGTCCTAGACTAAGGGGTCCTCGGGCGTCCGGCCTGTTATCTATGGGCCGGACTGATGGGCTGTGAAGATATGAAGACCGAAGACTGTACCCGTGTCCGGATGGGACTGTTCTTGGCATGGAAGGCAAGCTTGGCGAATAACTATGAAGATTCCATATTATGTAACCGACT
>NC_041382.1:540648543-540691779 GCF_002162155.2 Triticum dicoccoides
TGTCTATATAAACCAGAGGACTTAGTCCGGATAGGGGATACTCAATACCGTAGTCATACATGCTAGACTTCTAGGGTTTAGCCGTTATGATCTCGTGGTAGATCAACTCATGTAATACTCATACCCATCAATATCAATCAAGCAGGACGTAGGGTGTTACCTCCATCAAGAGGGCCTGAACCTGGGTAAAACTTCGTGTTCCCTGTCTCTTGTTACCATCAACCTTAGACGCACAGTTCGGGACCCCCTACCCGAGATCCGCCGGTTTTGACACCGACACATGCCATGCCACAATCCTTCGTCACACCATATGCTATGCATGATGACGACACTTGTTTGGTGGATCACCACTTGAATGCTTGGTTTTGCGCTAATGCTAACCACATTTGTTTTTCCAAGTGTTTGTTGTCCTTGCTCCTTTTGAAGGAATCCCAAGATGGTATGACATTGGAGAGTTCCCATTTCAATGTTAAAGATGATGAATGCTTGGTGATCATGCACTTCTACACGGTGACGCCATCTCTTTCCAATGGTGATTTGATTTTCGATCCGAGGTCGGATCTTTACCAAGGGGGAGGGGATGATGTAGAGCATCCTATGGACATCACCATGTCAAGAGTCCGTTTGGAAAGTGACACATGTGACATCTACTTCACATACATAAAGGTGAACCATCTCCTTTACACGTGCTCACTTGACCCCTTAGAGGATGGTATACTACTTGACACTCATCTTGTGTGCATGCATATGTACTGTTGGAGCTTCATGGACGACAGGGAGGAGTGCAAGCGCCAAGGAACAATTACACCATCCGCGAGGGAAGCTTGGGAGCGAAGAAGGAGCCCGGAGATACCGGTACAATCGGTCCACTACCGGTACAACCAGTCCACTATCGCCCAACTACCGCTTCGCGTACTGTAATCGAGCGGTGCAAGACCGGTACCACCCCGGTTGTTCCCACAGCCACAGCCTAACCGATACAGCCGGTCCCTACCTTCGCGAACACCTCCAGGAACCAGTACATGAGCTCCAAGCGGTACAGCCGGTTGAGTGACCGGTACAACCGGCCTGCCTATGCATAGTGAAAGGGGTCACAGCCCATGTAACCCTAACTTACCCCTTGGACTGTAAGTACTCATCTCCGAGCTCTGAATTTGGCATTTCTTGTAGATTTTTTTGGCTCCTCTTCTTCGGTACCTTCCTCAACTACAGCCATATTTTCTTTTCATTTCAGTCAAACTGTTACATACTTTGGGGGCTCGAGGAGGTCCAACCCAAATTCCTGAGGTGAGTTTTACTCTTTGCTGGATCCGAGGACCCTTGTCGAGCTTTAGACAACTTAGCAGCAAAGTTTTTCAGTGCCAGCATGGCAGACCAGTTAAGTAGTGTTCTGACAACCTTTGAGTGGAAATCAAACTGTTGCTGCATACTATAGAGTCGAAAGGTCCCATCAGTAGTTATTATGCCGAGTTTACTATGGCCCGAGGTCGTTTTTATTGGCATGTCCCATCAATAAAGAGATCGTACGCCAAATTTTGAGCGACATCATCAACTAACACTCCTCAAACTATGCACGTTGCATTGGGAACTAGCGGATTTATTGTGTGGCGTGGTGCCCCTTGGTATGTTTGCCAGCTTATTAAAAGGGACGAAATGGATCTATTCCATCCCATGATTCCTTCCTTGATCCATTATCTAGAATTCTCAAGCTCTAGCGCCCAGATATCAGTGACATACTCCGCTTCCAGTCTCCAGACCTCATCCCCTCCGTCATTAAGAGATGGACGGCAAGGGGAAAGGTATCGCTGCTCAGGCGGGGGATGAGAAGGTCGCAAGCAAGGGGGGCTATTGATACGTCTCCAACGTATCTATAATTTTTTATTGTTCCATGCTATTATATTATCTGTTTTGGATGTTAATGGGCTTATTTACATAGTTCTATATTATTTTTGGGGCTAACCTACTAACCCAAGGCCCAGTGCAAATTGTTGTTTTTTGCCTATTTCAGTGTTTCGCAGAAAAGGGATATCAAACGGAATCCAAACAGAATGAAACCTTCAGGAGAGTTATTTTAGGAACAAACGTGATCCAGGGGACTTGGAGTGGATGTCAAGAAAGAAACGAGGGAGCCGTGAGGCACGGAGGCGCACGTTCACCCCCTCGGCGCGCCCCCACCCTCATGGGCCCCTCGTAGCTCCACCGACCTACTTCTTCCTCCTATATATATCCATATACCCCAAAAACATCCAGGAGCACGACAAAACCCTATTTCCACCGCCGCAACCTTATGTACCCAACAGATCCCATCTTGGGGCCTTTTCCGGAGCTCCGCTGGAGGGGGAATCAATCACGGAGGGCTTTTACATCAACACCATAGCCTCTCCGATGATGTGTCAGTAGTTTACCTCAGACCTTCTGGTCCATAGTTATTAGCTAGATGGCTTATTTTCTCTCTTTGGATCTCAATACAAAGTTCTCCTCGATCTTCTTGGAGATCTATTCGATGTAACTCTTTTTGCGGTGTGTTTGTCGAGATCCGATTAATTGTGGGTTTATGATCAAGATTATCTATGAACAATATTTGGTTCTTCTCTTATATGTATGATTTAATTATCTTTGCAAGTCTCTTCGAATTATCAGTTTGGTTTGGCCTACTAGATTGATCTTTCTTGCAATGGGAGAAGTGCTTAGCTTTGGGTTCAATCTTACGGTGTCCTTTCCCAGTGACAACAGGGGCAGCAACGCACGTATTGTATTGTTGCCGTCGAGGATAAAATGATGGGGTTTATATCATCTTGCATGAGTTTATCCCCCTACATCATGTCATCTTGCTTAATGCGTTACTCTATTCTTATGAACTTAATACTCTAGATGCATGTTGGATAGCGGTCGATGTGTGGAATAATAGTAGTAGATGCAGAATCGTTTCGGTCTACTTGTCTCGGACGTGATGCCTATATACATGATCATGCGTAGATATTCTCATAATTATGCACTTTTCTATAAATTGCTCAGCAGTAATTTGTTCACCCACCGTAATACTTATGCTATCTTGAGAGAAGCCACTAGTGAAACCTATGGGCCCCGGGTCTATCTTTTATCATATAAGTTTCCAATCTATTTTATTTCGCAACCTTTACTTTCAATCTGTATCATAAAGATACCAAATATATTTATCTTATTATGATTATCTATATCAGATCTCACTCTCGTAAGTGACCATGAAGGGATTGACAACCCCTTTATCGCGTTGGTTGCAAGGTTCTTATTTGTTTGTGTAGGTACGAGGGACTTACGTGTAGTCTCCTACTGGATTGATACCTTGGTTCTCAAAAACTGAGGGAAATACTTACGCTACTTTACTGCATCACCCTTTCCTCTTCAAGGGAAAACCAACATAGTGCTCAAGAGGTAGCAAGAAGGATTTCTGGCACCGTTGCCGGGGAGATCTACACACAAGTCAAGACATACCAAGTACCCATCACAAACTCTTATCCCTCGCATTACATTACTTGCCATTTGCCTCTCATTTTCCTCTCCCCCACTTCACCTTTGCTTTTGCCTTTTCTTCGCCCTCTTCCCGTATGTATTTTTGTTTGTGTTTCCACGTGCCTTCTATTTTCTTGCATCTTTGCTCGCTAAAAATCTATTGATATGGATCCACTTAAAGTGTTCTACTTGGATCATCTTTGGTCCTTATGCGCTCGTGCTGAAACCCCAACTAGCCTAGTTGATGGGAAATCTTTAGATGAGCATGCTCATTTTGTGAGTCACCGTTTGTCTGAAAAAGGGAAACTCTTATGGGATCAAATAAACAAATTGTTGTGTTATGCTTGGAATCTTTGTGAAATTTGTGATTTTACTTGTTGCTCTAGGAACCCTAAAAAACACCTTCCCTACCTATGTGAGTTTAATGAAAATGAAATCTTATCTTCTTATGCAAAGGGTGTTTATAGTTACTACGATATCGAACAAATTGAAGAATTTGTTGCTTTTAAGGGTGCTTATTAAGTTGCTTCTTTGATTGAAAAGCATGATGTTACTCTCTACGAATCTGAAAATCTTTACATACTTAAATATTGCTATGAAAATTATGCTCATAATGTCTATGTCAAAGAATTTATTGAAAGAATGACCGCTGCTTTGGAAGAAAATAATGATATGCATGAATCTATAGATAATTATGATTCCAATGATTTGATTGAAATATCCCTTGATGAACATGATGCTTGCTATTCTTGTGGCCATGATGCCAATATTTATGAAGATGAATTTGCTATAGTTCCTTATGTTAAACATGAGATTGTTGCTATTGCACCCATACTTGATAGTTCCTTCGATGAAAAGCATGATTGTAATGATGTTATTATAAATTCTCTTAATGACAATTGTGTTAATGATATGCAAAACCTCAAGCTTGGGTATGCTAGTTTTGCTATGACTACTATTTGTTGCAATGATCATGATTAGGGTGATTCTTATTTTGATCTTAAAAATTTATTTAATCCCCATGATGAATATGAGATTGATAATAGTGTTTGCAATATTATTGTAAGTGGGTTTGGAAGAGTGACAACTTTAGATCCCACATATTTGGAGAATGTTTAATCTTATGAAGTTTTTGATAAAATGAGAGAAAAAGAGAGAAGGGGCAATGCTACTATCCTTTTACCACACTTGTGCTTCAAAGTAGCACCATGATCTTCATGATAGAGAGTCTCCTATTGTATCACTTTCATATACTAGTGCGAATTTTCATTATAGAACTTGGCTTGTATATGCCAACAATGGGCTTCCTCAAAATGCCCTAGCTCTTCGTGAGCAAGCAAGTTGGATGCACACCCACTTAGTTTCTTCTGATGAGCTTTCATACATTTATAGCTCTAGTGCATCTGTTGCATGGCAATCCCTACTCCTCGCATTGACATCAATTGATGGGCATCTCCATATCTCGTTGATTAGTCGCGTCGATGTGAGACTTTCTCCTTTTTTGTCTTCTCCACACAACCTCCATCATCATATTCTATTCCACCCATAGTGCTATGTCCATGGCTCGCGCTCATTTATTGCGTGAAAGTTGAAAAAGTTTGAGAATACTAAAGTATGGAACAATTGCTTGGCTTGTCATCGGGGTTGTGCATGGTGGGAGCATTGTGTGTGACAAAAATGAAGCATGGCCAGACTATATGATTTTGTAGGGATGATCTTTCTTTGGCTATGTTATTTTGAGAGGACATAATTGCTTGGTTAGTATGCTTGAAGTATTATTGTTTTTATGTCAATATTAAACTTTTGTCTTGAATCTTGCGGATCGGAAAGTTCATGCCACAATAAAGAAAATTACATTGAAAAATATGTTAGGTAGCATTCCACATCAAAAATTCTGTTTTTATCATTTACCTACTCGAGGACGAGCAGGAATTAAGCTTGGGGATGCTTGATACGTCTCCAACGTATCTATAATTTTTGATTGTTCCATGCTATTATATTATCAATCTTGGATGATTTATATGCTATTTTATATGATTTTTGGGACTAACCTATTAACCTAGAGCCCAGTGCCAGTTTCTGTTTTTTCCTTGTTTTTGAGTTTTACAGAAAAGGAATACCAAACGGAGTCCAATTGACGTGCCAATTTTTGATGATTTTTTATGGACCAAAAGAAGCCCCCGGAGTAAAAGAGTTGGGCCAGAAGAGTCACGGGCCGTCCACGAGGGTGGGGGCGCCCTACCCCCCGGGCGTGCCGCCCTATCTCGTGGATGACTCGGGCACCTCCCTGACTTGTTCCCGACGCCAAAAATTCCTATAAATACAGAAACCTCCAGAAAATAACTTAAATCAGGAGTTCCGCCGCCGCAAGCCTCTGTAGCCACCAAAAACCAATCTAGACCCGTTCCGGCACCCTGCCGGAGGGGGGAATCCCTCTCCGGTGGCCATATTCATCATCCCGGTGCTCTCCATGACAAGGAGGGAGTAGTTCACCCTCGGGGCTGAGGGTATGTACCAGTAGCTATGTGTTTGATCTCTCTCTCTCTCCTGTTCTTGATTCGGCACGATCTTGATGTATCACGAGCTTTGCTATTATAGTTGGATCTTATGATGTTTCTCCCCCTCTATCTCTTGTGATGAATTGAGTTTTCCCTTTGAAGTTATCTTATCGGATTGAGTCTTTAAGGATTTGAGAACACTTGATGTATGTCTTGCATGTGCTTATCTATGGTGACAATGGGATATTCACGTGATCTACTTGATGTATGTTTTGGTGATCAACTTGCGGGTTCCGTGACCTTGTGAACTTATGCATAGGGGTTGGCACACGTTTTCGTCTTGACTCTCCGGTAGAAACTTTGGGGCACTCTTTGAAGTTCTTTGTGTTGGTTGACTAGATGAATCTGAGATTGTGTGATGCATACCGTATAATCATACCCACGGATACTTGAGGTGACATTGGAGTATCTAGGTGACATTAGGGTTGTGGTTGATTTGTGTCTTAAGGTGTTATTCTAGTACGAACTCTAGGATAGATCAAACGGAAAGAATAGCTTCGTGTTATTTTACTACGGACTCTTGAATAGATCGATCAGAAAGAATAACTTTGAGGTGGTTTCGTACCCTACACTAATCTCTTCGTTTGTTCTCCGCTATTAGTGACTTTGGAGTGACTCTTTGTTGCATGTTCAGGGATAGTTATATGATCCAATTATGTTATCCTTGTTGAGAGAACTTGCACTAGTGAAAGTATGAAGCCTAGGCCTTGTTTCAACGCATTGCAATACCGTTTTCGCTCACTTTTATCATTAGTTACCTTGCTGTTTTTATATTTTCAGATTACAAAAACCTATATCTACCATCCATATTGCACTCATATCACCATCTCTTCCCCAAACTAGTGCACCTATACAATTTACCATTGTATAGGGTGTGTTGGGGACACAAGAGACTCTTTGTTATTTGGTTGCAGGGTTGTTTGAGAGAGACCATCTTCATCCTACGCCTCCCACGGATTGATAAACCTTAGGTCATCCACTTGAGGGGAATTTGCTATTGTCCTACAAACCTCTGCACTTGGAGGCCCAACAACGTTTACAAGAAGAAGGTTGTCTAGTAGACATCACACGACGGCGTGATGATGGTGATGATGAAGTTACTGACGCAGGGCTTCGCCTAAGCACTACAACGATATGACTAAGGTGGAAATCTATGGAGGGTGGCACCGCACACGGCTAAACAATTAACTTGTGTGTTTATGGGGTGCCCCCTGGCCACGTATATAAGGAAGCGAGGGAAGAGGTGGCCGGCCCTAAGGGGGGCGCCAGGTGTGGGGAATCCTACTAGGACTCCCCAGTCCAAGTAGTCTTCCCCTCCTCTTTCCTATTCGGAGTAGGAGAGAAGGAAAGAGAGGGAGAGGGAGAAGGAAAGGGGGGCTGCACTCCCACCCCTTATCCAATTCGGTTTGGGCAGGGGGGGCACGCGCCGCCTCTTGGCCCTTCTCCCCTCTCTCCACTAAAGCCCAATAAGGCCCATTACTTCTCCCGGTGAATTCCCGTAACTCCCCGGTACTCTGAAAAATACCCTAATCACTTGGAACCTTTCCGATGTCTGAATATAGCCTTCCAATATATCGATCTTTATGTCTCGTCCATTCCAAGACTCCTCGTCATGTCTGTGATCTCATCCGGGACTCCGAACAACCTTCCGTACATCAAATCACATAACTCATAATACCAATCGTCATCGTACGTTAAGCATGCGGACCCTACGGGTTCGAGAACTATGTAGACATGACCGAGACTCATCTCCGGTCAATAACCAATAGCAAAACCTAGATGCTCATATTGGTTCCTACATATTCTATGAAGATCTTTATCGGTCAAACCGCATAACAACATACGTTGTTCCCTTTGTCATCGGTATGTTACTTGCCCGAGATTCGATCGTTGGTATCATCATACCTAGTTCAATCTCGTTACCGGCAAGTTTCTTTACTCGTTCCGTAATACTTCATCCCGCAAATAACTCATTAGTCACATTGCTTGCAAGGCTTATAGTGATGAGCATTATCGAGAGGGCCCAGAGATACTCTCCGATACACAGAGTGACAAATCCTAATCTCGATCAATGTCAACCCAACAAACACCATCGGAGACACCTGTAGAGCATCTTTATAATCACCCAGTTACGTTGTGATGTTTGATAGCACACTAAGTGTTCCTCCGGTATTCGGGAGTTGCATAATCTCATAGTCACAGGAATATGTATAAGTCATGAAGAAAGCAATAGCAATAAACCAAACGATCATTATGCTAAGCTAACGGATGAATCTTGTCCATCACATCATTCTATAATGATGTGATCCCATTCATCAAATGAAAACACATGTCCATGGCTAGGAAACTTAACCATCTTTGATTAATGAGCAAGTCAAGTAGAGGCATACTAGGGACACTCTGTTTGTCTATGTATTCACACATGTACTAAGTTTCCGGTTAATACAATTCTAGCATGAATAATAAACATTTATCATGATATAAGGAAATATAAATAACAACTTTATTATTGCCTCTATGGCATATTTCCTTCAGTCTCCCACTTGCACTAGAGTCAATAATCTAGTTCACATTGTCATGTGATTTAACACCAACAGTTCACATCTTTATGCGATTAGTTCACATCTCCATGTGACTAATACCCAAAGGGTTTACTAGAGTCAATAATCTAGTTCACATCGCTATGTGATTAACACCCAAAGAGTGATCGTGTTTTGCTTGTGAGAGAAATTTAGTCAACGGGTCTGCCACATCCAGAGCCGTATGTATTTTGCAAATTTTCTATGTCTACAATGCTTTGTACGGAGCTACTCTAGCTAATTGCTCCCACTTTCAATATGTATCTAGATCGAGACTTAGAGTCATCCAGATCGGTGTCAAAACTTGCATCAACGTAACTCTTTATGACGAACTCTTTGTCACCTCCATAACCGAGAAACATTTCCTTATTCCACTAAGGATATTTTTGACCGTTGTCCAATGATCCATTCCTGAATCACTATTGTACCCCCTTGCCAAACTCATGGTGAGGTACACAATAGGTCTGGTACATGGCATAGCATACTTTACAGAACCTATGGCTGAGGCATAGGGAATGACTTTTCATTCTTCTTTCTATTTTATGCCATGGTCGGGTTTTGAGTCTTTACTCAACTTCATACCTTGCAACACAGGAAAGAAATCCTTCTTTGACTGTTCCATTTTCAACTACTTCAAAATATTGTCAAGGTATGCACTCATTGAAAATATATCAAGCGTCTTGATCTATCTCTATAGATCTTGATGATCAATATGTAAGTAGCTTCACCGAGGTCTTTCTTTGAAAAACTCCTTTCAAACACTCCTTTATGCTTTCCAGAAAATTATACATTATTTCTGATCAACAATATGTCATTCACATATACTTATCAGAAATGTTGTAGTGCTCCCACTCACTTTCTTGTAAATACAGGCTTCACTGCAAGTCTGTATAAAACCATATGCTTTGATTACACTATCAAAGCGTATATTCCAACTCGAGAGGCTTGTACCAGTCCATAAATGGATCGCTGGAGCTTGCTCACTTTGTTAGCACCTTTAGGATCGACAAAACCTTCTGGTTGCATCATATACAACTCTTCTTTAAGAAATCCATTAAGGAACGCAGTTTTGACATCCATTTGTCAGATTTCATAAAATGCGACAACTGCTAACATGATTCAGACAGACTTTTAAGCATCGATATGAGTGAGAAAATCTCATCGTAGTCAACACCTTGAACTTGTCGAAAACATTTTGCGATAATTCGAGCTTTGTAGATAGTAACACTACTATCAGCGTCCATCTTCCTCTTGAAGATCCATTTATTCTAAATGGCTCACCAATCATCGGGCAAGTCAATCAAAGTCCATACTTTGTTCTCATACATGGATCCCATCTCAGATTTCATGGCCTTAAGCCATTTCGCGAAATCTGGGCTCATCATCGCTTCCTCATAGTTCGTAGGTTCGTCATGGTCTAGTAACATGACTTCCATAACAGGATTGCCGTACCACTCTGGTGCAGAACGTACTCTGGTTGACCTACGAGGTTCGATAGTAACTTGATCTAAAGTTTCATGATCATCATCATTAACTTCCTCACTAATTGGTGTAGGCATCACTGGAACCAATTTATGTGATGAACTACTTTCCAATTCGAGAGAAGGTACAATTACCTCATCAAGTTCTACTTTCCTCCCACTCACTTCTTTCGAGAGAAACTCCTTCTCTAGAAAGGATCCACTCTTAGCAACAAAGATCTTGCCATCGGATCTGTGATAGAAGGTGTACCCAATAGTTTCTTTTGGGTATCCTATGAAGATGCACTACTCCGATTTGGGTTTGAGCTTACCAGGCTGAAACTTTTTCACATAAGCATCGCAAACCCAAACTTTAAGAAATGACAGCTTAGGTTTCTTGCTAAACCACAATTCATATGGTGTCATCTCAATGGCTTTTTAGATGGTGCCCTATTTAATGTGAATGCAGCTGTCTCTAATGCATAACCCCAAAACGATAGTGGTAAATAAGTAAGATACATCATAGATCGCACCATATCTAATAAAGTACGGTTATGACGTTCGGACACACCATTACGCTGTGGTGTTCCAGGTGGCATGAGTTGAGAAACTATTTGACATTGTTTCAACTGAAGGACATACTCGTAATTCAGATATTTCGTCTCCGTGATTAGATCGTCGAAACTTTTTTTTCTTGTTACGATGATTCTCCACTTCACTCTGAAATTCTTTAAACTTTTCAAATGTTTCAGACTTGTGTTTCATTAAGTAGATATACTCATATCTGCTCAAATCATCTATGAAGGCCAAAAAATAAATATACCTGCCGCGAGCCTCAACACTCATCAGACCGCATACATCGGTATGTATTATTTCCAATAAGTCAGTGGCTCACTCCATTGTTCCGAAGAACGGAGTCATGGTCATCTTGCCCATGAGGCATGGTTCGCAAGCATCAAATGATTCATAATCAAGTGATTCCAAAAGTCCATTAGCATGGAGTTTCTTCATGTGCTTTACACCAACATGACCTAAACGGCGGTGCCACATATAAGTTGCATTATCATTATTAACTTTGCATCTTTTGGCTTCAATATTATGAATATGTGTATCACTACGATCGAGATTCAATAGACCATTTATATTGAGTGTATGACCATAGAAGGTTTTATTCATGTAAATAGAACAACAATTATTCTTTGACTTAAATGAATAATTGTATTGCAATAAACATGATCCAATCATATTTATGCTCAACGCAAACACCAAATAACATTTATTTTAGATTCAACACTAATCCCGAAGGTAAAGGGAGTGTGCGATGGTGATGTTATCAACGTTGGAATCACTTCCAACACACATCGTCACCTTGCTCTCAACTAGTCTTTGTTCATTTTGTAACTCTTGTTTCAAGTTACTAATCATAGCAACTGAACTAGTATCACATATATACTTTTGTTCACTTTGCCATCCTTCTTGTCCGCCAAATATTTGGAGCAGCTCCGCTTCCAATGACCATTTCCTTTGTAGTAGAAGCACTCGGTTTGAGGCTTGGGTCTAGCTTTGGGCTTCTTCATGGGAGTGACAACTCGCTTGTCATTCTCTTTGAAGTTCCCTTTATTTCCCTTGCCCTTTTACTTGAAACTAGTGGTCTTGTCAACCATCAACATTTGATGCTTTTCTTGCTTTCTACCTTCGTTGATTTCAGCATCACGAAGAGCTCAGAATCGTTTTCGTCATCCCTTGCATATTATAGTTCATCACGAAGTTCTAGTAACTTGGTGACAGTGACTAGAGAACTCTGTCAATCGCTATCTTATCTGGAAGATTAACTCCCACTTGATTCAAGCGATTGCAGTACTCAGACATTCTGAGCACATGCTCACTGGTCGAGCTATTCTCCTCCATCTTGTAGGCAAAATATTTGTCAGGGGTCTCATGCCTCTTGACTCGGGCATGAGTCTGAAATACCAATTTCAGCTCTTGGAACATCTTATATGCTCTGTGGTGTTCAAAACATTTTTGAAGTCCCGGTTCTAAGCCGTAAAGCATGGCGCACTAAACTATCAAGAGTCATCATACCGAGCTTGACAAACATTCATAATGTCTGCATCTGCTCGTGCAATAGGTCCATCACCTAGTGGTGCATCAAGGACATAATTCTTCTGTGCAGCAATGAGGACAATCCTCATATCACAGAGCTAGTCCGCATCATTTCTACTAACATCTTTCAACATAGTTTTCTCTAGGAACATATCAAAAATAAAACACGGGAGCTATACGCGAGCTATTGATCTACAACATAGATATGCAAATACTATCAGGACTAAGTTCATGATAAATTAAAGTTCAATTAATCATATTACTTAAGAACTCCCACTTAAATAGACATCCCTCTAATCATCTAAGTGATCACGTGATCCATATCAACTAAACCATGTCCGATCATCACGTGAGATGGAGTAGTTTTTAATGGTGAACATCACTATGTTGATCATATCTACTATATAATTCATGCTCGACCTTTCGGTCTCAGTGTTCCGAGGCCATATCTGCATATGCTAGGCTCGTCAAGTTTAACCCGAGTATTCTGCGTGTGCAAAACTGGCTTGCACCTGTTGTATGTGAACGTAGAGCTTATCACACCCGATCATCACATGGTGTCTCGGCACAACGAAATGTCGCAATGGTGCATACTCAGGGAGAACACTTATACCTTAAAATTTTAGTAAGGGATCATCTCATAATGCTATCGTCGTACTAAGCAAAATAAGATGCATAAAAGATAAACACCACATGCAATCAAAATATGTGACATGATATGTCCATCATCATCTTGTGCCTTTGATCTCCATCTCCAAAGTGCCGTCATGATCTCCATCGTCACCAGCATGACACCATGATCTCCATCATCTTGATATTTATCAACGTGTCGTCACATGGTCGTCTCGCCAACTATTGCTTTTGCAACTATTGCTATCGCATAGCGATAAAGTAAAGCAATTATATGGCGTTTGCATCTTATGCAATAAAGAGACAACCATAAGGCTCCTGCCAGTTGCCGTTAAATTTAACAAAACATGATCATCTTATACAACAATTTATATTTCATCACATCTTGACCATATCACATCAGAACATGCCCTGCAAAAACAAGTTAGACATCCTCTACTTTGTTGTTGCAAGTTTTACGTGGCTGCTACGGGCTTAGCAAGAACTGTTCTTACCTACGGCATAAAAACCATAACGTAGTATAGTGATTGCTTTTTGATCTTCAGAAAGAACCATGTTCATTGAAACCGATTCAACTAAAGTTGGAGAAACAGACACCCACTAGCCACCTGTGTGCGAAGCATGTCGGTAGAACCAGTCTCGCGTAAGCGTATGCGTAATGTCGGTCTGAGAAGCTTCATCCAACAATACCGCCAAATCAAGAAACAACTAGTGACGGCAAGCAATATGTATATACTCACGCCCACAACTCCTTTGTGTTCTACTCATACATATAACATCTACGCATAGATCTGGCTCGGATGCCACTGTTGGGGAGTGCAGTAATTTCAAAAAAAAATCACGCAAGATCCATCTAGGTGATGCATAGCAACGAGAGGGGAGAGTGTTGTACATGTACCCTCGTAGGCTGAAAGCGGAAGCGTTATAACAACACGGTTGATGTAGTCATGCGTCTTCACGATCCGACCGATCCTAGCACCAAAGATACGGCACCTCCGCGATCTGCACACGTTCAGCTCGGTGACGTCCCACAATATCTAGATCCAGTTGAGCTCGAGGGAGAGTTTCGTCTGCAGGACGGCGTGATGACGGTGATGATGAAGTTACCGATGCAGGGCTTCGCCTAAGCATACAATGATATGAACGAGGTGGAAATCTATGGAGGGGGGGGCACCGCACACGGCTAAACAATCAACTTGTGTGTCTATGGGGTGCCCCTGGCCACATATATAAAGGAGGGGAGGGAAGAGGTGGCCGGCCCTAAGGGGGCGCGCCAGGTGTGGGGAATCCTACTAGGACTCCCCGGTCCAAGTAGGATTCCCCTCCTCTTTCCTATTCGGAGTAGGAGAGAAGGAAAGAGAGGGAGAGGGAGAAGGAAAGGGGGTTGCGCCCCCACCCCTTGTCCAATTCGGTTTGGGCAGGGGGAGGCGCGCGCCACCTCTTGGCCCTTCTCCCCTCTCTCCACTAAAGCCCAACAAGGCCCATTACTTCTCTCGGTGAATTCCTGTAACTCCCCGGTACTCCGAAAAATACCCTAATCACTCGGAACCTTTCCGATGTCCGAATATAGCCTTCCAATATATCGATCTTTACGTCTCGGCCATAACAAGACTCCTTGTCATGTCTATGATCTCATCCGGGACTCCGAACAACCTTCGGTACATCAAATCACATAACTCATAATACCAATCGTCATCGAACATTAAGCGTGCGGACCCTACAGGTTCGAGAACTATGTAGAAATGACCGAGACTCATCTTCGGTCAATAACCAATAGCAAAACCTAGATGCTCATATTGGTTCCTACATATTCTAGGAAGATCTTTATCCGTCAAACCACATAACAACATACGTTGTTCCCTTTGTCATTGGTATGTTACTTGCCCGAGATTCGATCATCGGTATCATCATACCTAGTTCAATCTCGTTACTGGAAAGTCTCTTTACTCGTTCCATAATACTTCATCCTGCAACTAACTCATTAGTCACATTGCTTGCAAGGCTTATAGTGATGAGCATTACCGAGAGGGCCCAGAGATACCTCTCCGATACACAGAGTGACAAATCCTAATCTCGATCTATGCCAACCCAACAAACACCATCGGAGACACCTGTAGAGCATCTTTATAATCACTCAGTTATGTTGTGACGTTTGATAGCACACTAAGTGTTCCTCCGGTATTCGGGAGTTGCATAATCTCATAGTCATAGGAATATGTATAAGTCATGAAGAAAGCAATAGCAATAAACTAAACAATCATTATGCTAAGCTAACGAATGAGTCTTTTCCATCACATAATTCTCTAATGATGTGATCATGTTCATCAAATAACAACACATGTCCATGGCTAGGAAACTTAACCATCTTTGATTAACGAGCTAGTCAAGTAGAGGCATAGGGACACTCTGTTTGTCTATGTATTCACACGTGTACTAAGTTTCCGATTAATACAATTCTAGCATGAATAATAAACATTTATCATGATATAAGGAAATATAAATAACAACTTTATTATTACCTCTAGGGCATATTTCCTTCATATTGCTAGGTTGCACTACTTACTTTTCTTACTTGATACAACATAGGAGGGCTAGAAAACATCAATAGTGTTGTGTGACCTTTCAAAAAAATAAGCTATGCGCACAAGGTGCAGGCCTATAACCCTTTTATTTCATTTATTAAGGGCAGGATTGGACATACATTTGTGGTGGCGGGTGCTCGCTAACACATCGTGATGGCTCGGAGGATTTTTGTTGAGGTGGTTCTGCTGGACCTTGCAAGAGGAAACGTGACGGGAAAGCTTTTGCAATGTGGAGATCAGATGTCGGTGTTGGATAAGAGGATGTTGCAGCCGATGTGAGATCCTGCTTTGCTCATTGCAGTATTATACACAAGGGCCAAGATTGATGCGAGGATGATGGTTGGTGCCTCACAAAAAAAGGATGATGGTTCGTGACGAGCATCAATCAAATATGTTGGAGGAATTTCAGCTACCATCACATGAACTTCTTTGGGGCCAAGCAGCAAGACTATGATTAAGGGGTCTATGCTCTGCTGCCTCCATTGTGGATTCTCTACATTCTGAGCATTTCACATTTATTGGGTCTTTTGTTGTGCAACACGGTAAGTATTGCCTGTCTCAGGCTAGTCATAGTGGGGAGTAACTTAGAATAGTAACATACATATGTTACTAGTCCATGTTACCACCCTTTGATAACCCACAAGTATAGGGGATCGCAACAGTTGTCGAGGGTAGAGTATTCAACCCAAAATTATTGATTTGACACAAGGGGAGCCAAAGAATATTCTCAAGTATTGGCAGCTGAGTTGTCAATTCAACCACACCTGGAAACTCAATATATGCAACAAAGTGTTTAGTAGCAAAGTAATATGATAGTAGTGGTAACGGTAGCAAAAGTAATATTTTTGGTTTTATATTGATTGTAAAAGTAGCAACGGAAAAGTAAATAAGCGAAGATCAATATATGAAAAGCTCGTAGGCAATGGATCAGTGATGGATAATTATGTCAGATGCGATCAATCATGCAATAGTTGTAACATAGGGTGACATAGAACTAGCTCCAGTTCATCAATGTAATGTAGGCATGTGTTCCGAATACAGTCATACGTGCTTATGGAAAAGAACTTGCATGACATATTTTATCCTACCCTCCCGTGGTAGCGGGGTCCTATTGGAAACTAAGGGATATTAAGGCCTCCTTTTAATAGAGTACCGGACCAAAGCATTAACACATAGTGAATACATGAACTCCTCAAACTACGGTCATCACCAGTAAGTATCCCAATTATTGTCACTTCGGGGTTAACGGATCATAACACATAATAGGTGACTATAGACTTGCAAGATAGGATCAAGAACTCACATATATTCATGAAAACATAATAGGTTCACATCTGAAATCATGGCACTCGGACCCTAGTGACAAGCATTAAGCATAGCAAAGTCATAGCAACATCAATCTTAGAACATAGTGGATACTAGGGATCAAACCCTAACAAAACTAACTCGATTAAATGATAAATCTCATCCAACCCATCACCGTCCAACAAGCCTACGATGATTACTCATGCACGGCGGTGAGCATCATGAAATTGGTGATGGAGGAAGTTTGATGATGACGATGGCGACGGATTCCGCTCTCCGGAGCCCCGAACGGACTCCAGATCAGCCCTCCCGAGAGAGTTTAGGGCTTGGCGGCGGCTCCGTATCGTAAAACGCGATGAATCCTTCTCCCCTATTTTTTTCTCCCCGAACACGAATATACAGAGTTGGAGTTGAGGTCGGGGAGCACCAGGGTGCCCACGAGGCAGGGGAGCGCCCCCCACACTCGTGGACAGGGTATGGGCCCCCTGGCCTTGATTCTTTTGCCAGTATTTTTTATATATTCCAAAAATAATCTCTGTTGATTTTTAGGTCATTCGAAGAACTTTTATTTCTGCACAAAAATAACACCATGGCAATTCTGCTGAAAACAGCGTCAGTCCGGGTTAGTTCCATTCAAATCATGCAAGTTAGAGTCCAAAACAAGGGCAAAAGTGTTTGGGAAAGTAGATACGACGGAGACGTATCAACTCCCCCAAGCTTAAACCTTTGCTTGTCCTCAAGCAATTCAGTTGATAACTGGAAGTGATAAAGAAAAACTTTTACAAACTCTGTTTGCTCTTGTTGTTGTAAATATGTAAAGCCAGCATTCAAGTTTTCAGCAAAGATTATGAACTAACCATATTCACAATAACATTTAGGTCTCATATTTACTCATATCAATGGCATAATCAACTAGCGAGCAATAATAATAAATCTTAGATGACAACACTTTCTCAAAACAATCATAATATGATATAATAAGATGGTATCTCGCTTGCCCTTTCTGAGACCACAAAACATAAATGTAGAGCACCTTTAAAGATCAAGGACTGACTAGACATTGTAATTCATGGTAAAAGAGATCCAGTCAAGTCATACTCAATGTAAACTAACGATAATACATGCAAATGACAGTGGTGCTCTCCAACTGGTGCTTTTTAATAAGAGGATGATGACTCAACATAAAAGTAAATAGATAGGCCCTTCGTAGAGGGAAGCAGGGATTTGTAGAGGTGCCAGAGCTCGGTTTTGAAATAGAGATGAATAATATTTTGAGCGGTATACTTCCATTGTCAACATAACAACCGAGAGATCTCGATATCTTCCATGCTACACCCATTATAGGCGGTTCCCGAGCAGAACGGTAAAAGTTTATACTCCCCCGCCACCAACAAGCATCAATCCATGGCTTGCCCGAAACAACGGGTGCCTCCAACTAACAACAATCTTGGGGGAGTTTTGTTTGCAATTATTTTGATTTGATTTGAGCATGGGACTAGGCATCCCGGTGACTAGCCATTTTCTCGTGAGTGAGGAGCAGAATCCACTCCTCTTGAGAATAACCCGCCTAGCATGGAAGATACAGACAACCCTAGTTGATACATGAGCTATTCGAGCATATAAAACAGAATGTTTATTTGAAGGTTTAGAGTTTGGCACATACAAATTTACTTGGAACGGCAGGTAGAGACCGTATATAGGAAGGTATGGTGGACTCATATGGAATAACTTTGGGGTTTATGGAGTTGGATGCACAAGCAGTATTCCCGCTTAGTACAAGTGAAGGCTAGAAAGAGACTGGGAAGCGACCAGCTAGAGAGCGACAACAGTCATGAACATGCATTAAAATTAATCAACACCGAATGCAAGCATGAGTAGGATATAATTCACCATGAACATAAATATCGTAGAGGTTATGTTGATTTTGTTTCAACTACATGCGTGAACATGTCCCAAGTCAAGCCACTCGAATCGTTCAAAGGAGGATACTAGCCTATCATACCACATCACAACCATTTTAATAGCATGTTGGCACGCAAGGTAAACCATTATAAACTCCAAGCAAATTAAGCATGGCATGAGCAACTATAATCTCTAATTGTCATTGCAAACATCTTTCATTCATAATAGGCTGAACCAGGAACGATGAACTAATCATATTTACAAAAACAAGAGAGGTTGAGTTCATACCAGCTCTTCTCATCTCAATCAGTTCATCATATATCATCATTATTGTCTTTCACTTGCACGACCGAATAGTGTGGATAATAATAATAGTGCACGTGCATTGGACTAAGCTGGAATCTGCAAGCATTCAATCAAGGGAGAAGACAAGGTAATATGGGCTCTTTGTTAGATCAAAAATAATGCATATGAGATCCACTCAACATTTTCATTAAGGTCTTCTCCTCTCGACCCCCAAAGAAAAGAAAAGAAACAAAACTATTTACACGGGAAAGCTCCCAGCAAGCAAAAGAAGAACGAGAAATCTTTTTGGGTTTTCTTTTTAATTACTACTACTACAGGCATGGAAAGTAAACTAACTAAAAGCTACAACTATTTTTTGGTTTTTCTTAAAGTTTTTCAAACACACAAGAAGAAAGCTTAAAAAGAAAAATAAACTAGCATGGATGATACAATGAAAAAGTATGAGCGCCGACAATCGGCATGAGTGTGTGAACATGAATGTAATGTCGGTGAGAAATACATACTCCCCCAAGCTTAGGCTTTTGGCCTAAGTTGGTCTATGCCCATGGATGGCCTGGTGGATATCCGAAGTTGAAGCTGGGGTCGTACTGAGATGCATCAGCTACTGCATGAAGAGCTGTAGCTTGGAGGCGAGCTGCCTCCGTCCTCCTCTCATACTCGTTTGCCTCCTCCCTGGTTATAACATATCTCCTTTTTGCCTGAAAGTCAAAGAAAGTAGGAGCAGGGAGAGCGACGTGATAGCTGCGTCGTCTGTCAAAGATTAGTCGGTAATGGAGGAACTGATCGTTCCTCTCAACAAACTGATGACGAACCATAGCATTATAATCTAAATAAGCAGGAGGAAACTCAATATCATCTCCGCGGTATCTCAAGAAAATCAGCTAAACAGGTTGCATAAATTCCACCGAAGAAATCTCCATTAATACTACTATTATGCAACCTACGTGCAACAATGGACCCCAAGTTATATTGTCTATCTCCTAATACAGCACTCTTGAGAACACTTGGGTCGGGAACACACATGTGACATGCTTCATCCTTACCATTAATGCATCTACCTATAAAGAGAGCAAAATAATGCATGGCGGGAAAATGAATGCTCCCTATGGTAGCTTGTGTTATTTATCTAGATTCCCCCACATTGATACTAGCAAGGAAGTCTTTATATTCAGATTTGCGAGGTTCACTAACATTACCCCACTATGGGAGTTTATAGGCAGTATTAAAATCTTCTAAGTCCATGGTATAAGATTTATCATAAAGATCAAACAGGACGGTTTGAGAATTGCGTAATGATGTAAATTTAAATCTTCTCACAAAGAAATCAGTGAGGTAGTAGTACTGAGGGCACTTATCTGCCACGAAGCCCTCAAGTTCAGCGTTACGCACATACGCTTCAAATTCCTCCTTAATTCCTGCCTGGACCATGAAATTTTCTGACGGCCACTCACAAGGCCGCACTTGAGCTTCTCTTCGTAGTTCATGGTCCGACTCACGTATCGCGGGCCTGGGTCCTTGATTCCTTGAGAAACCACCTTGGTACATTTTCCTAAACATATTTCTTCCTCTGAAAAATTTCTGAAATTTTTAGTAACTTGAAATAAAAGTGAACCAAACTCAACAAGATTGGTAGCAACTACTCCTACAAGTGTCTAGAGGCTACATCATGCATTAAAATTACTTTTGACCACATAAAATTGACATGCAAGCTCAAGAACAGGGTCACCTAAGCAGCAAAATTTTGCAATAAATAAAGCACGAGAACAAAAACTAATTGGACCATTGGAGGAGTCACATACCAAAGAACAATCCCCCAAAGCAGTTTTGCTAATGGAGCTTTGAGCAAGGGGATCGAAAATGGCAGCAAGATGGGCAAGAACTCGGGTTTGAGCTGGTGGATGGTTTTTTCTGGAGCAAGACGAAGTGTGTGGGTGCAAGAATAAGTGGAGGGGACCCACGTGGGGTCCACGAGGCAGGGGGCACGCCCAGGGGGTGGGCGCACCCTCCACCCTCGTGGGAACATGGTGGGTCCCCCTTGTGTGTTCTCAGTGCCAATAATTATTAAATATTCTGGAAAAATCATATTTCATTTTCAGGGCATTTGGAGAACTTTTATTTTCGGGGTATTTTTTTATTGCAAGGATAATTCAAAAAACAGATAGAAAAATACTTTTTTGCTTTATTTAATATAAATAACAGAAAGTAAAAGGAGGGTACAGAAAGTTGTGCCTTCTAACTTCATCCATCTCATGCTCACCAAAAGGAATCCACTAACAAGGTTGATCAAGTCTTATTAACAAACTCATTTCGAATCGCATGAAACCGGAGAAATTTTGAATAACACTAGGTTACCTCAACAGGGATATGCACGTCCCCAACAATAAGAATATCACATTTCTTCTTGACAGTAGGAAGAGGAAATTCAAAACCTCCAATAGTAATTGTTGAAATTTTTCCAATAGAATTGATACTGTGGACTTGAGGTTGTTTCCTCGAAAAGTGTACCGTATGCTCATTACCATTAACATGAAAAGTGACATTGCCTTTGTTGCAATCAATAACAGCCCCTGCAGTATTCAAAAAGGGTCTTCCAAGAATAATAGACATACTATCGTCCTCGGGAATATCAAGAATAACAAAGTCCGTTAAAATAGTAACGTTTGCAACCACAACATGCACATCCTCACAAATACCGACAGGTATAGCAGTTGATTTATCAGCCATTTGCTAAGATATTTCAGTAGGTGTTAACTTATAAAATCAAGTCTATGATATAAAGAGAGAGGCATAACACTAACACCGGCTCCAAGATCACATAAAGCAGTTTTAACATAGTTTCTTTTAATGGAGCATGGTATAGTTGGTACTCCTCGATCTCCAAGTTTCTTTGGTATTCCACCCTTAAAATGTAATTAGCAAGCATGGTGGAAATTTCAGCTTTTGGTATCTTTCTTTTATTAGTAACAATATCCTTCATGTATTTAGCATAAGGGTTCATTTTAAGCATATCAGTCAAACGCATACGCAAAAAGATAGGTCTAATCATTTCAGCAAAGTGCTCAAAATCCTCATCATCCTTTTTCTTGGATGGTTTAGGAGGAAAAGGCATGGGTTTCTGAACCCATGGTTCTCTTTCCTTACCGTGCTTCCTAGCAAACAAAGTCTCTCTTATCATAAAGTTGATTCTTTGATTGTGGGTTATCAAGATCAACAGCAGGTTCAGTCTCTACATCATTATCATTGCTAGGTTGAGCATCAACATGAACATCATCATTAACATTATTACTAGGTTCATGTTCATTACCAGATTGTGTTTCAGCATCAGAAATAGAAATATCGTTGGGATTCTCAGGTGTGTCTACAACAAGTTCACTAGAAGCATGCAAAGTCCTATCATTTTCTTCTTCCTCCTCTTAGAAGAACTGGGTGCATCAACAGTAGTTCTCTGAGAATCTTGCTCAATTCTCTTAGGGTGGCCCTTAGGATACAAAGGTTCCTGAGTCATTTTATGTGACAGCCTGGTTTTTGCCCTCTCTCTTTTGCTTGATTTTCTTTTGGATTCAATTTGAAACTTGGAGTTTTTGAATCTTTTCATATGGATTTAAACACTTGGGTACCCTTGGCTTTCACCCAAGTGCTTCATTTCCCTCCCTTATCATCATTTCCCTTCCGATCCACCCCAAAATAATCTTTGCAATATTTTTCTTAAATGAAAAATATTCATTTCTCTCTCAAAAACCCTAGCTAGATCACTATGCTCCAAAGCAACCCTAATTTTTATGGCTTAGAAAAATCTGAGATAATTCTCAAATATTCTTTGAACCCTAGAGCACCTTCCTGAGCAAAAATATTTCACCACTTTTTGGAACATTTTTGCTATAGAAAATATTTTCCTATTCTGGACAGAAATGGTGGTTTCTACATCAACTACCATTTTACTTGCTCCTTGGTAACTCATGGCTAACCTCTAAAGCACAACCTCCAACTCCCAACCATTTGACCTCAGTAACCTCTCAAAGTTATTGACCAGAAACTTACCTGGCATGTAAAAACTTCTCTACTGCACCTGGATCCAAACCAAAGCATGGTAACCTCTCAATCTACCACGAACAGCACACCAGACATGAAGTTTAGGCTTAGCTCAACCTGATGTCATAGTCCACGCGGTAACCGCGTTCGTCCAGGGGTGCTGGCATGCGTGTCGATGCGCTCTGAGTGCCGCCGAACGCTCTATTCGCGCGTGCTCGCTTCCCCCGCCTGCTGTAGCGCGCCAAACTTCGCCACCATCTTTGTCTCAACGTCCTTAACTCCTCCCTGGCGCTCGCCGACGCCGGAGCTCGCCGCAGCGAGCACGGGCGTGGTCCGACCAACCCAACAGTGCGGTGCGCACTGTGCTCGTCGCCTTCCCCTCGCTCCTGTGCCCGTCCCCGCTCGCCCACAGTTCCGGCGCGAGCTGCATTGCCTTCTCCCCCTCTCACTGTCGCCGCTCGTCGCCGGGCGCCGTGGACAGGTGTCCACCAGCGGAGCCCGAACCCCCCTCTCCGCTCGACTATAAATGGAGCCGCCCCCAGCCTCCTCGAGCACCATCCACCACTCCCACACAACCCACAAGCGAGTAGGAAGCCGTAGCCTGGCCGGGCAGGCCGCGGGCCGCCGTCCTCGAGCTCGAGCTCGCCGGCGATCCCCTCTGCTCGCCACGGTAGCTCCAACCCATCCTAGGCCAGGGCAACACTTCCAGGGCCTCCGCCTCTCTCCGGTGAAGCCATCCCGTCCACCTGGAGCCCCTGGAGTTGCCTCTGCTCGCCGTCTTCTTCATCTCCGGCGACCATCGTGTTCCGCCTCCGCTTGTGAGGTTGATTCTGACGCTGTCCGACCACCCCTAGCCATGCTACGGGTACGGGCAGGTGCGCCACCGTCCCCTCTCTCTATCCCTCCCTCTCGTTTTGGCCAAGGAGTCCTCGTCGCCGACGGGAGGTCCGGCGGAGCTGCAACTCCCTCTGTTTCCTTCTTCCCCTCCTTCTCACCTGACTAGCGGGGCCCGCTAGTCAGCCACTCTGTACACGCGTGAAGCGGTACGAGTGGTGGCGCCCTGAGGCTTTACGCCTTCGACGTAACCCCCCATTCTGTTTATTTAAATTCATACTTAATTCAATTCCAGAGAGCTTCAAACAGCCATAACTTTTCAACCACAAGTCCAAATGAATTGATTCTTTTTGCATATTGTTCTTTGCAAAGAAATCTAACAGATCACCAAAAATGAGATTTTTCTGAGCTGTTTAGAATTTCTGGTGATTTCCAGAAGAGTTCTTGATATTTTCTTCTTGTGTTTAAAATTATTTTTAGAGGGTGAGGCTTGTCTTGAGGATCACCAGAAGGCTTGTGAACCTCATCTACACTAAGGCAAGTCACAGCAACATTTTCATGGTGCCATTTTCAATATTGATGATTTTCTTACTTGAATGATATGCTTAATCCATGCATTTAAATAACTATTATGTTATTTACATTCTGTTAAGTGTGTGTTGGTATTATGCTTGATTTACAGAACCTTGAAACTAGCTTAGTTGGTAAAAAAGCTAAGAGATCATTGTGGTAATGATAAAATGATTTGTTATGCATGTGGATAATGGATTAAAGTTATTTTCTTACATAAATAAAAATGGTTAAATTTGCTAGAAAATATCCTGTTAAGTGCTTGTTTAGCCAACTTACCTAATTTACAGAATGTTTGAACCTAACTTGATTGGTAAAGAAATTAGGACTTGCTTGCTATGATGATAGTAGAAGCTTTGCTATACATGTGAGAAATTAATCGGAGTTATTTTCTTGCATGAGAAAATAATATTGCTTGCTGCAAAATAAGTGGTTAAAGTAAGACCAGAAAAGTAATATAAGTTGTTGATGCTTATGTTTAGTGTGGATATGGTTGACATCTGTAATTTTCGTATTGTGTGATGCATGTGTAGTATTGCATTTCATGGCATGCTATGACACCGGTCATTCTCCTTTTAAGATGAACCTGAATATAACTCAACCTAAATATATCGTTGATTGGATCATGGTGCCGCTGAATCGAGATTTTCCCAATGCAGCCACATTTGCCTTCATGGGAAGGCCTTGATTTGGTCCATTGACATGCTTCTGGTCGGTGCCTCCAATTAGGGAAGGTTATGGGTGTGCTTACCCTGGCCCGGTAAGCAGGCATAACCTTGTGTGCCCCTGGTTGAGATTTTTGGTACCGGTCCCCGTGAGGGAAGTTTTGGACACGACGGTGGTTGGTGTGTCTTTGGTAGACACGGGGCCACCCAGGACTAGCCCGTTGGGGATTGGGTCGGAGTGGCCGGGAGAGTGTCATGGCAATGGATTGGTTTCATCGAAATGTCGTTGGTCCACCTGAATGGGAGTGCGAGGCCATGGGTTCCGAGGTGTGGGTACAGTGTGCTACCTCTGCAGAGTGTATAATCTATCGATAGCCGAGTCCATGGTTACGGACAACTCGTAGTAGGTCCCACCATGAGTCAACATTTAATAAACCTGCACACTAAAGTTATGATCATTGCACTGATAATGATGGCTGAAAGACCATCGGGATGTTCGAGACCATGATGGTGGTTTGGTGGGGATCGCCGTAAGGATCACGAGTTACTTTGGTGGTGATCGTCGTAAGGATCACGAGTTACTTTGGTGGTGATCGCCGTAAGGATCATGAGTTACTTTGGTGGTGATCGCCGTAAGGATCACAAGTTACTCTGGTTAAAACCGCGATGGTGGTTTGGTGGTGATCCGAGAACGATCACGATTTGTAAGGCGGTACCGAGGGATGTTTATCCCAGGAGCATGAGCACAGCATGTTGGAATATTATTGCATTATTAATTGGTTAAATATCATGATATTGTTTGTCATTATGATTATGCCTGTTGTGAGCTTGCAAGTACATTCAATGTACTGACTTGGCGTGTCATGCCAGATTTCAGGAAAGTCGCGTTGGAAAGGAGCACTGCTCGAGTCTAGATCGTGTCCACATCGGTGTCCCTGTGATATGGAGTTTCCACTACGACGTTGTTCTGCGCCGCGTAGTTGTTATGATCGAGGCCCCTTTATGTTCACTAAATAATGTACATATTGTTCAGCCGCACCATGCATGCCACTCGGCCTCGACATCTGTTGTAATATAAACTCTAAGCCGCTAGCATCAATAAAGCGGTTGTCTTTCTGTACCAAGATGTTGTGTGTTGCCAGAAGACATGGTCTCTGGGCTAGCAATGCAGGGTAAACCGGTCGCTCTGAGCCGGGGTGCCACAACGCTTGGTATCAAAGCCACGCTGACTGTAGGCCACGCTAGACTATGACGTGTAACTAGACATTAGATACGAGTTTAAGTTGAGTGTCGGTAGCAATTGTAGCTGGTTGTTGCATTGCATGCACTAGATTTATATTTTTATGCTAACATGTTAATGGTTGTGAGTGTAGATGGCTCCGATGCCGTATCCGTGCCAGCTGCAGCTGATGCCGTACACGTCACCGCACCTTCTTCGCAACGTGTGGCGTCGGATGTACCCCCTCGGAGACGATCCAGTCTATCGTGTGTATCGGGAGCGTCTAGGAATGCAAAACCATCTAGTCTATCGTGTGTATCGTTGTAGCTGATTCAGTGTATGAGTATCACGCAGTGGTTACTCTGCGCACTAGTTCCGATTCCGGCTCTACCGCTTCTCAGGCTGTCCAGTTTGCTGCATTCGAGGTCCTTGTTGAGCTTTGCTACAACGAGATCCGAATGCAAAACCATCCAGGTTTCTTTTACTACCCTTCTCTGCATGATAATGGTAATGTCCGTTTCCAGATCATTGATCCGGAGTCTAATAGCGTTGCTAGACACCTTGCTCGTTATGTCACTGCTAGCTATCTTATGATCCACGAGCTGTCTCAAGAGCTGACTCGTGTTCGTACTGCTTTAGCCGCTGCTTTGGTCACTACTAGATCTACCACTACTCCATCTTCTCTAGGATTTACTCCCTATATTCCCGCCAGTTCTAGTTCCCCTGTTTCACCAGTTACTCCCCCGAGTAGCTCAGGCACTTCGACGGTGAGCCCTCTCCGTACTCTTGCCGAGTGGGTTTCACTTATATCTACTCCTGTAGCCCCGATGCTTCATCCTGCCCCTGCCCCGGAGGGAGAGCCCTCGAGGCAGCGTCGTCGTGTTACCTTTAACCCGGAGGTTACCGTTAACCATGTCAGTTCAGGATCCGAGTCCGCTTCAAGGGAGGACACCGCAGCACCAGCAGAGTAGTAGTACCTTGGAGTATTCACAGTCGTCAGAATAATGTACGGATGTAGCCATACGAGTCATGATGTTTCGTTGCATGTATGAGAGTAGTTGAACCTGTCATGTTGTTTATCTTTCATGTACGAGTCTATGTATAATTATGTTGGGGCTTTATTCGCCGTATTTTCTTCGCTCTTTTGTTTTCTTATGGGATTTGTCGCTGGCTTTTCCCCAAATTTACTCTTGGATGTTTCTCATCTCGATTGCATTGTCTTGGGAAAATCCACAACAGGATGACAAAGGGAGGCAGCAATAGAAACGTCCATGAGGGAACTCATGTTCGTCGTTCCGCATGACAGGCAGGACATTCTCCCGAGCCGTACGTCCCGCCACCGCCTCCACCGCCAAATCCACCCTCCACCGAGCAAAATCTGCGTATGTTTGAAGAAAGAAGGAACAATGATCTGCTTGAAATATTAAGAAGTGTGCAAACTATGGTTGGACAGAATGGAAATCAGAATGGTCGTTACTCCAAGCTATCAGACTTTCAAAGGACCAAGCCACCCAGTTTCAGTCAGATTGTTGACCCATTGGATGCCGACGATTGGCTGCGTACCATTGAGAAAAAGCTTGAGATTGCTCGCACTGAAGAAAACGATAAAGTTCCATTTGCAACTCATTACCTTGAAGGCACTGCTGCCATATGGTGGGAAAATGCAAAGGCCATGTGGCCTGCTGATGAAGAAATCACCTGGGAAAAATTTAAGGATCAGTTTCGGAAATATCATATCCCTACTGGAGTTATGAAGGTTAATCAGCGTGAATTCCTCACACTGTCCAAGGAAATCAGTCTATGGGGGAATATTTGCAAAAATTTAATCATCTAGCCCGTTACTCCCTTTATGACGTGGCCACCGAGGAAAGGAAGATTGACAGATTTCTTGGAGGCTTAAATCCGCAACTCCGGTGTACTCTCAGTATGTTTGATTTCCCAGATTTCCAAAGTCTGGTGAACAAGGAGCGGGAGCACAAGCTTGTATCAGATAATAGGCCTGCCACAACAACGACAACAAGCGTAAGTTTGAGCCAAAGAAGGATGGGAAACCAGTGAAAAAGGCTCGAACCTGGCAACAGACTTAGGTGGAATACAAGCCCAATTGGCAACAGAATGTTAACAAGACCACCACTCAAGTCAAGAATGTCGTGACCAACCGAATACGTGAGGAGCGTCAGCACAATAATTCGTGCTTCAATTGTGGGGAGAACGGGCATTATGCCAAACAGTGCCCCAAGAACAACAAGGCGAATGCCCCATTCAGGCCACAAGTCAACTTTATAGAGTCATGCCCGACCCAGCATAACATTACTGGGTACGTGCATCATCTCTCAGCCGACGAAGCACAAGAGAACCCCGAAGTCGTCATTGGTATGTTTTCTGTTAATGACATACATGCCGTAATTTTATTTGACTCTGGGGCTTCCCATTCTTTTATCTCTCGGAGTTTTGCTGCCCAAAACAAATTTCCTTGTACACTTTTGGGCAAAAATATGTTGGTACAAACCCCGGGATCTCTAATCAAGAGCAACATGGTCTGCCGTGATCTGGAAATCAATATCAACGGAGTCTACTTTCCAACCTCTCTGATAATTATTGAGTCTGAAAAGTTGGATATTATATTGGGTATGAATTGGTTGACCCAATATCAAGTTTGTATAAACTGCGCAACACGAGAAGTCACTTTGACCAGTCCGAACGGCCAGACTACCAAATTCTATGCTCACAAGAAAATACCCAAGCAAGAATTGGTTTTCATCGTTGTGGCTGAGTTGGAACTAATTCCTGTGGTCAGCGAGTACCCTGATGTATTTCCAGAAGAACTGCCAGGCATGCCACCAAATCGAAACTGGAATTTGCAATAGATCTTGTGCCCGAAACTGCACCGTTATACAAGAAGTATTACCGTATTCCCTCACCAGAATTAGTGGAGCTAAAGAAACAGCTTGATGAACTGCTCCAGAAAGGATATATTCATCCCAGCTCCTCACCATGGGATCACCCGCTATTTTTGTGGACAAAAAGGATGGCAGTCTCCGCATATGCGTAGATTACCGCCAGCTGAATGAGGTCACCATCAAAAATAAATACCCGCTGCCAAGGATTGATGATTTGTTTGATCAGCTCAGTGGGGCTAAAGTATTCTCTAAGATCGATTTACGGACCGGATATCATCAGCTCAAGATTAAAAAGGAAGATATTCCTAAGATCGCATTCACTACTTGGTACGGTCTTTATGAATATACCGTGATGTCCTTTGGTCTCACCAATGCCCCTGCTTTCTTCATGCATATGATGAACAAAGTATTCATGGACTTCCTCGACAAATTCGTGGTAGTCTTCATCGATGACATCCTCATTTACTCCAAGGGTGAAGACAAGCACAAGGATCACCTTCGAGCAGTGCTACAATGACTCCGCGACCATGAGCTTTACGCCAAATTTAGTAAATGTGAGTCTTGGCTCAAGCAAGTTGGGTTTCTCAGACATGTACTATCCGCCGAAGGTATAGCCGTGGACCCGAGTAAAGTAAAGGATGTGCTCGACTGGCTGCCGCCCACGACAGTGACACAGATCCGGAGTTTTCTCGGATTAGCTGGATGTTACCATCGTTTCATCAAAGGGTTTTCCAAGATTGCTAAACCCATGACAGAGTTGCTCAAAAAGGACAAGAAGTTTGAATGGACGGAGGATTGTGAGAAAAGTTTCAATGAGCTAAAGATACGGCTGACAACCGCACATGTGTTGACTCTCCCAGACATTTATCGCAGCTTTGATGTGTATTGTGACGCCTCCAGGCATGGCCTTGGCTGCGTACTTATGCAAGACAGCAAGGTAGTAGCATATGCATCGCGATAGCTATGACCTCACGAGGGAAATTATCCTACTCATGATTGGAATTGGCTGCGGTGGTTCATGCGCTAAAAATTTGGAGACACTACCTCATTGGAAAAAGGTGCCAAATTTTTACCGATCACAAGAGCCTTAAATACACATTTACTCAGCCGGATTTAAATCTCCGTCAACAAAGATGGCTAGAGTTGGTCAAGGATTATGATCTTGAAATAAATTATCACCCGGGTAAGGCCAACGTAGTTGCCGATGCCCTCAGTCGAAAGCCTGTCAGCTTAAATGCCATATTGAAATCCTTGCCTCTCAAACTCCAAGAGGAGATCGCTCAGCTCAACCTGGTCATAGTGGATGCTGGCCTCGCTAATACTTTGGAAGTTACCCCCACACTCGAGGAAGAGATCCGTAAGGCGTAGATAGCTGACATCAAACTACAGAAGCATGCCAAAAGCCCGATGGTAGGGCAGACCCCAAATTTCTCCAAGGACAAATTTGGTACCCTTCGATTCCATGGACGGATTTGTGTACCCAATCAGCCGGACTTAAAGAAGAAAATCCCGTCGGAAGCACACGAATCCTCATATTCCATTCACCCGGGAGGTACAAAAATGTATGAGGACCTTGGACAAATATTCTGGTGGTAGGGAATGAAGAAAGATATTGCCTATTTTGTGGCCTGTTGCGACATATGCAACAAGGTGAATGCAGAGCATCAGAAGCCAGGCGGACTCCTCCAACCGCTGTCGGTTTCACAATGGAAATGGGATGACATTTGTATGGATTTTATTACAGGATTGCCTAAGACTCAGCGAGGAAATGATGCAATCTGGGTCATAGTGGACACCTTAACCAAGGTGGCTCACTTCATTCCGATCAGCACCAGATATCGAGCAGATCAACTTGCACAGCTGTATGTATCCAGAATCGCCAGTTTGCATGGAGTACCCTGACCTATCACTTCCGACCGAGGTTCCCTGTTCACCTCCCCTTTTTGGTCCCGTCTCCATCAAGCCTTGGGGACCGTGCTAAAATATAGTACTACTTATCATCCTCAGACCGATGGACAGACAGAACAGGTAAATCAAATAATCGAAGATATGTTGCGAGCCTATGCTTTAGCTCAAGGACCTAAATGGGAAGACTGCTTGCCATATGCCGAGTTTTCCTATAACAACAGCTTCCAGACCAGTCTAAAGATGTCACCGTATGAAGCTCTGTATGGCCGTAAGTGCCGCACTCCTTTAAATTGGTCTCAAACTGGAGATATCCGTATCTTCGGAATAGACCTCATGATGGAAGCTGAGAAGCAAGTTAAGGAAATCAGAGACATATTGCAATTGGCCAAATCTCGACAGAAAAGTTATTATGATGCAAAGCACCGGCAGGTCAGTTTTGAACTCGGAGAACACGTATACCTCCGAGTCACTCTTATGAAAGGAGTCAAGATATTTCAGACCCGTGGAAAGTTGGCACCAAGATTTATTGGTACATTCCCGATTATGTCTGGAGTGGGCACTGTTGCATATCAATTGGAACTACCCGCTGAATTGGCACACGTGCACAACGTGTTTCATGTTTCACAATTGAGACGATGCATATCCCCGCCTGAGAAAAGGACCGCTATGGCTGAGGTAGAGTTGGAAAATGATTTAACTTATGAAGAGAGACCGTTTAGAATTTTGGATCAGATGGAAAGGGTCACTCGCAGTAAAGTAAGAAAATTTTATAAGGTTCAGTGGGAGCATCACACCGAGTCAGAATCAACTTGGGAGCAGGAAGAATTCCTAAGGACTCATTATCCAGAGTGGTTTTCCCAAGCAACCAAATCTCGAGGACGAGATTCATTCTAAGTGGGGGAGGTTTGTGACAGCCTGGTTTTTGCCCTCTCTCTTTTCCTTGATTTTCTTTTGGATTCAATTTGAAACTTGGAGTTTTTGAATCTTTTCATATGGACTTAAACACTTGGGTACCCTTGGCTTTCACCCAAGTGCTTCATTTCCCTCCCTTATCATCATTTCCCTTCTGATCCACCCCAAAATAATCTTTGCAATATTTTTCATTTCTCTCTCAAAAACCCTAGCTAGATCACTATGCTCCAAAGCAACCCTAATTTTTATGGCTCAGAAAAATCTAAGATAATTCTCAAATATTCTTTGAACCCTAGAGCACCTTCCTGAGCAAAAATATTTCACCACTTTTTGGAACATTTTTGCTACAGAAAATATTTTCTGTTCTGGACAGAAATGGTGGTTTCTACAGCAACTACCATTTTACTTGCTCCATTGTGCCTGGTTTTTCTTATGCATCTTCACCTTAGTAACTCATGGCTAACCTCCAAAGCACAGCCTCCAACTCCCAGCCATTTGACCTCAGTAACCTCTCAAAGTTACTGACCAGAAACTTACCTAGCATGTAAAAACTTCTCTACTGCACCTGGATCCAAACCAAATCATGGTAACCTCTCAATCTACCAGGAACAACACGCCAGACATGAAGTTTAGGCTTAGCTCGGCCTAATGTCATAGTCCACGCGGTGACCGTGTTCGTCCAGGGGTGCTGGCATGTGTGTCGACGTGCTCTGAGTGCCGCCAAACGCTCTGTTCGCGCGTGCTCGCTTCACCCGTCTGCCGTAGCGCGCCAAACTTCGTCACCATCTTCGTCTCAACGTCCTTAACTCCTCCCTGGCGCTCGCCGACGCCGGAGCTCACCGCAGCGAGCACGGGCGTAGTCCGGCCAACCCAAAAGTGTGGTGCGCATTGTGCTCATCGCCTTTCCCTCGCTCTTGTGCTCGTCCCCGCTCGCCCATAGTTCCCGCGTGAGCTGCGTCGCCTTCTCCCCCTCTCACTGGCGCCACTCGTCACCGGGCGCCATGGACGGGTGTCCATCGGCGGAGCTCGAACCCCCCTCTCCACTCGCCTATAAATGGAGCCGCCCCCAGCCTCCTCGAACACCATCCACCACTCCCACACAACCCACAAGCAAGTAGGAAGCCGTAGCCCGGCCGGGCAGGCCGCGGGCCGCCGTCCTCGAGCTCGAGCTCGCCGGCGATCCCCTCTGGTCGCCGCGGTAGCTCCAACCCATCCCAGGCCAGGGCAACACTTCCAGGGCCTCCGCCTCTCTCCGGTGAAGCCATCCCGTCCACCTGGAGCCCCTGGAGTTGCCTCTGCTCGCTGTCTTCTTCATCTCCGGCGACCACCGTGTTCTGCCTCCGCTTGTGAGGTTGATCATGATGCCATCTGACCACCCCTAGCCATGCTACGGGTACGGGCAGGTGCGCCACCGTCCCCTCTCTCTATCCCTCCCTCTCGTTTTGGCCAAGGAGTCCTCGTCGCCGACGAGAGCTCCGGCGGAGCTGCAACTCCCTCTGTTTCCATCTTCCCCTCCTTCTCACCTGACTAGCAGGGCCCGCTAGTCAGCCACTCTGTACACGCGTGAAGCGGTACGAGTGGTGGCGCCCTGAGGCTTTACGCCTTCGACGTAACCCCCCATTCTGTTTATTTAAATTCAAACTTAATTCAATTCCAGAGAGCTTCAAACAGCCATAACTTTTCAACCATAAGTCCAAATGAATTGATTCTTTTGCATATTGTTCTTTGCAAAGAAATCTAACAGATCACCAAAAATGAGATTTTTCTGAGCTGTTTAGAATTTCTGGTGATTTTCAGAAGAGTTCTTGATATTTTCTTCTTGTGTTTAAAATTATTTTCAGAGGGTGAGGCTTGTCTTGAGGATCACCAGAAGGCTTGTGAACCTCATCTACACTAAGGCAAGTCACAACAACATTTTCATGGTGCATTTTCAATATTGATGATTTTCTTACTTGAATGATATGCTTAATCCATGCATTTAAATAACTATTATGTTATTTATATTCTGTTAAGTGTGTGTTGGTATTATGCTTGATTTACAGAACCTTGAAACTAGCTTAGTTGGTAAAGAAGCTAAGAGATCATTGTGGTAATGATAAAATGATTTGTTATGCATGTGGATAATGGATTAAAGTTATTTTCTTACATAAATAAAAATGGTTAAATTTGCTAGAAAATATCCTGTTAAGTGCTTGTTTAGCCAACTTACCTAATTTACAGAATGTTTGAACCTAACTTGATTGGTAAAGAAATTAGGACTTGCTTGATATGATGATAGTAGAAGCTTTGCTATGCATGTGAGAAATTAATCGGAGTTATTTTCTTGCATGAGAAAATAATATTGCTTGCTGCAAAATAAGTGGTTAAAGTAAGACCAGAAAAGTAATATAAGTTGTTGATGCTTATGTTTAGTGTGAATATGGTTGACATCTGTAATTTTCGTATTGTGTGATGCATGTGTAGTATTGCATTTCATGGCATGCTATGACAGCGGTCATTCTCCTTTTAAGATGAACCTGAATATAACCCAACCTAAATATATCGTTGACTGGATCATGGTGCCGCTGAATCGAGATTTTCCCAATGCAACCACATTTGCCTTTGTGGGAAGGCCTTGATTTGGCCCACATGCTTCTGGTCGGTGCCTCCAACTAGGGAAGGTTATGGGTGTGCTTACCCTGGCCCGGTAAGCAGGCATAACCTTGTGTGCCCCTGGTTGAGATTTTTGGTACCGGTCCCCGTGAGGGAAGTTTTGGACACGACGGTGGTTGGTGTGTCTTTGGTAGACACGGGGCCACCGAGGACTAGCCCGTTGGGGATTGGGTCGGAGTGGCCGGGAGAGTGTCATGGCAATGGATTGGTTTCCTCGAAATGTCGTTGGTCCACCTGAATGGGAGTGCGAGGCCATGGGTTCCGAGGTATGGGTACAGTGTGCTACCTCTGCAGAGTGTATAATCTATCGATAGCCGAGTCCACGGTTACGGACAACTCGTAGTAGGTCCCACCACGAGTCAATGTTTAATAAACCTGCACACTAAAGTTATGATCATTGCACTGATAATGATGGCTGAAAGACCATCGGGATGTTCGAGACCATGATGGTGGTTTGGTGGTGATCGCCATAAGGATCACGAGTTACTTTTGTGGTTTCGCCGTAAGGATCACGAGTTACTTTTGTGGTGATCGCCATAAGGATCACGAGTTACTTTGGTGGTGATCGGCGTAAGGATCACGAGTTACTTTGGTGGTGATCGCCATAAGGATCACAAGTTACTCTGGTTAAAACCACGATGGTGGTTTGGTGGTGATCCGAGAACGATCACGATTGGTAAGGCGGTACCAAGGGATGTTTATCCCAGGAGCATGAGCACAGCATGTTGGAATATTATTGCATTATTAATTGGTTAAATATCATGATATTGTTTGTCATTATGATTATGCCTGTTGTGAGCTTGCAAGTACATTCAATGTACTGACCTGGCGTGTCATGCCAGATTTTAGGAAAGTCGCATTGGAAAGGAGCACTGCTCGAGTCTAGATCGTGTCCACATCGGTGTCCCTGTGATATGGAGTTTCCACTACGACGTTGTTCCGCGTCGCGTAGTTGTTATGATCGAGGCCCCTTTATGTTCACTAAATAATGTACATATTGTTCAGCCGCACCATGCGTGCCGCTCGGCCTCGACATCTGTTGTAATATAAACTCTGTGACGCTAGCATCAATAAAGCGATTGTCTTTCTGTACCAAGATGTTGTGTGCTGCGAGAAGACATGGTCTCTGGGCTGGCAATGCAGGGTAAACCGGTCACTCTGAGCCGGGGTGCCACATTTTACCCCCTCTAGTCATAACTCTAACAGCATTATCATTTTTCTTATTATTTAATTCATTGAGAAAATCATTCTGAGCCTTTAGTACTTGTTCTACTTGAGTGGTAACCATAGAAGCATGTTTACTAATAAGTTTAAGTTCACCTTTAACTCTAGACATATAATCACTCAAGTGTTCAAGCATATCAGCATTGTGTTTCAATTATCTACCAACATAAGTATTGAAGTTTTCTTGTTTAACAATAAAATTATCAAACTCATCTAAGCATTGGCTAGCAGACTTATAACGAGGAATATCACCCTCATCATATCTATAGAGAGAATTTACCTATACTACCTATGCCAGGTTATCAAGACCATGTATTTCTTCAATAGGTGGTAAATTCTTAATATCTTTAGATTTAATACATTTTTCTTTCATAGATTTCTTTGCCTCTTGCATATCTTCAGGACTGAGAAATAGAATACCCCTTTTCTTCGGAGCGGGCTTAGGAGTTGGTTCAGGAAGTATCCAATCATTTTCATTACTCAACATATTATTCAATAGCAATTCAACTTGATCAATAATTCTTTCCCTAAAAACACAACCAACACAACTATCCAGGTGGTCTCTGGAAGCATCGGTTAGTCCATTATAAAGGATATCAAGTATTTCATTTTTTCTTGAGAGGATGATCAGGAAAACATTAGGTAATCAAAGAAGCCTCCCCCAAGCTTGTGGGAGACTCTCTTCTTCAATTTGCACAAAATTATATATTTCCCTTAAGGCAGCTTGTTTCTTATGAGCAGGGAAATATTTAGTAGAGAAGTAATAAATCATATCCTAGGGACTACGCACACAACTAGGATCAAGAGAATTAAACCATGTTTTAGCATCACCCTTTAATGAGAACGGAAACAACTTACGGATAAAGTAATAGCGAGTTTTCTCATCATGAGTAAACAGGGTGGCTATATCATTTAGTTTAGTAAGATGTGCCACAACAATTTCTGATTCATAGCCATAAAAATGATCATATTCAACCAAAGTAATTAACTCAGGATCAACAGAGAAATCATAATCCTTATCAGTAATAAAGATAGGTGAAGTAGCAAAAGCAGGGTCATGTTTCATTTTAGCATTCAAGGACTTTTCTTTAAGCTTAGATAATAATTTCTTAAAATCAGATCTATCATTGCAAGCTAAGAAGTCTCTAGCAGTTTCTTCATCTATAACATAACCCTCAGGCACAACAGGCAATTCATACCTAGGGGGAGAATCTTCATCATCTCTTTCATCAATATTATCAATTTCAAAAATTTCATTCTCTCTAACCCTAGCCAGTTGTTCATCAAGAAATTCACCTAATGGCACAGTATTATCAAGCATAGAAGTAGTTTCATCATAATCATGCAAATCAGAAGTGGCACCATCAATAATATGCGACATATCAGAATGAATAGCAGGTGTAGGTGTCGCAAGTTTACTCAAAACAGAAGGTGGATCAAGTGCAGAGCTAGATGACAGTTCCTTACATCCCCTCGTAGTTGAGGGAAAATCTTGGGTCTTTGATCTTTTAAGTTCTTCATAATGATCAGCAGATATAAATCCCAAGTGACTCGAAGAATAGAGCTATGCTCCCTGGCAAAGGCGCCAAAAAATAGTCTTGATAACCCACGAGTATAGGGGATCACAACAATTTTCGAGAGTAGAGTATTCAACCCAAATTTATTGATTCGACACAAGGGGAGCCAAAGAATATCTCAAGCATTAGCAGCTGAGTTGTCAATTCAACCACACCTGAAAACTTAATATCCGCAACAAAGTGTTTAGTATCAAAGTAATAAGATAGTAGTGGTAACGGTAGCAAAAGTAATATTTTTGGTTTTATAGTGATTATAACAGTAGCAACGAAAAAGTAAATAAGCGAAGATCAATATATGAAAAGCTCGTAGTCAATGGATCAGTGATGGATAATTATGTCGGATGCCTGGTCCTCCCCGCGAACGATGAGCGGCGGCGACGGCTCGCTCAGGTCGACCTCGCGCATGCCCGTCGCCTCGCCTCCTCGCCTAGTGGGGCGAGTCGGATGTGTAGGCGGGCTCGCGGCGCTGCTCCGGCATCAGCAGCGCCCGCTGGCGCCTCACCTCCTCCGCGTGAGCCCTAGCCGTCCGCGGCGCCGCCGGCACTGGGATCCTATATGGATCCAGATGCCAGTCGTGCGGCAGGGTCACGCCAGGGTACGGCAGAGGCTGGCGGTGCCGCCGGTGCCACTCCGCCTGGTGCACTGACACGTTCACGCGCCGCCTCTGCCGGCGAGGCGCCGGCGGAGGCGGGAGGAACTCTGCGGGGAAAGGGGTGGCGGGGGCCTTGCCATTGGCCTTGCTGCTGCCGGCGCCGGAGAAGAGCCCCATCTCGCTGTGGTTCTGGTGGCTAGGGTTTGTCGGTGACGGGGAAGCAGAGCTGGCTAGATGTGGACGGCGAGTTTGGATGAGGACGGCCCCGCCGCACGGTTGGCTTAAAAAAGGACGAGCGCCGTCGCTGACGCGTGGGCCCGTGGTCATAAATTAAGCTGATCGCGTGATGTATTGAATTGGTATTAATGTAAATAATTTTTGTCAAATGTAGGAGGCCGACAAGGACGGACGTTTGATGGCTCCGGTTGAATGGCCTCTGCCATGTCCATTATCCATCTTCCGACTGTTTCTGTGAATATTTGAATATTTGATGATGTTCATTAGGTGATCCGTGTTGGAGTTTTCATTCCCAGTTACTATGTTATTTTTTTAATTTATAGTACTCCCGGACACAGCCATGGGTCCCAGTGCCAAAATTAACCGCGTAATGGATCTCTCTCAAAAGCGCGAAATCGGAAAACATTCTCGCCGTCCACGCTCCAAAATTGACCCGCTCTTCTCGTCTTCCCGGTCCCGCTCTTTCCAAAATGGCACTACCGCGCCCCACGCCCGCGATCCGCGCCGAAACGCATCCCGGACGTCCAGGTCCAATAGCGCCGAACGCATCCGACCGTTCAACATCACCGATCCGGGAGACACACCCCTCCACCAATCAGCGCTCACCTCTCCACCTCTATAAGTCCATCACCCCCGCTCTGCTTTCCCCAACATCTCCTCCCGCTCCAAGTCCCAAACCCCTTCCGGCGGCGAAGCAACACACCCTCCCTTCTCCCCCTCCCGAAGCAGCGATGGCCCCCAAGGCGGAGAAGAAGCCGGCGGCGAAGAAGCCTGCGGAGGAGGAGCCCGCGGCGGAGAAGGCCGAGAAGGCCCCTGCTGGGAAGAAGCCGAGGGCCGAGAAGCGGGTTCCGGCGGGCAAGACCGCCTCCAAGGAGGGCGGCGAGAAGAGGGGCAGGAAGAAGGGCAAGAAGAGCGTCGAGACCTACAAGATCTACATCTTCAAGGTGCTGAAGCAGGTGCACCCTGACATCGGCATCTCCTCCAAGGCCATGTCCATCATGAACTCCTTCATCAACGACATCTTCGAGAAGCTCGCCGGGGAGGCTGCCAAGCTCGCCCGCTACAACAAGAAGCCCACCATCACCTCCAGGGAGATCCAGACCTCCGTACGCCTCGTCCTCCCTGGGGAGCTCGCCAAGCACGCCGTCTCCGAGGGCACCAAGGCCATCACCAAGTTTACCTCCTCTTAGATCGCGTCGCCTGTATCTAGTAGCAAATGTAGTTCCTTGCTGTTGGCTTAGTGCTTGTCTGTGGACTCTGGTTATCTGCAAGTAATATTAGTCCTACTGTTGGATGAAAATTGCTGAATCATTGCAAATGGTTTGTTGGCTCGTTGGCCACCTGCAAGAAGTGAGTTATGTCCGCTGGTCTATTGGCCAATGAAGATTTCGGAAACAATGTTGTGTTGCTGGTTCTATTTACTGATTTCGGCGGTGATTTACTTAATGCCTAACATGTTCTAATTTTTATTCAATCTCAGACATGAGATTCTGCTTACAATTCCTGCCCCTCGCATATAGGTTTTCGGGTTTTTGCTTCTTCAGTTTGTGCAGAACCCAGTGTTTTACAGGTCGGTCTTAATTGCCTCGTCGTTGTCCACTGCTGGCCATGAATAAGAACAAACCGTCTGATTTGTTTGCCATGACTTGTTCTTGTTACGTATGGTACTCCTAACATTGCCTTGGCACTTGTTTGTTGCAAGAACAAGTGATGATTTGTTTCAGACTGAGCTTTCGTACTGATGCAATGTTTCAGATTTCTGAATCACCCAGATGTGTTCTTGTAGTTGCAGGTGCAGAAGCAAGTGCTCCTGTGTGCTAATCGTAACTGCTCGGTGGAAATGCTCTCGTGTTCAGGTCTGTGAATGTGTTAAGTCAGCGGTGTCCATACCGAAAAAGGCTTTCGCCCCGCTTTATATTATAAAGCAAACCGTCCAAGACAGTATCCAACAAAGTTCACACACACGCACACAAGTCTCACACAACCACAAGTACATAAAAGGGTTAATGCTGAGGGCACAACTCAACAAGCCCTGGAAATAGAAAAAACAGCACCCACACGCCTACACCCAGCAACACGAACTCAATCGGGCTCCGGAGAAGGGGGTGGCGGTGGGGGCGCCATGCGGACGGCAATCGAGCGAAGGTCGGTGATGAGGGTGTTGATGGCGTCCCGGTCCTGGGGGCGGCTAAGCGGCCGCCATAGCTGCAAGAAACCACACATTTTGAAGATTGCGTCAGTCGCCTGTCGGAGAGGCACTTACTGAATAACAAGCTTGTTGCGGATGGTCCAAAGCGTCCAGGCGAGGACCCCGACACACAGCCACCGAGTGTGGTGGTATCGAGGGGGGGGAGGCGAGGATCTCAACAAGCAAGTCGGGGAAGTTGGTGTTGCACCACTGTCCATCAACCGTCTTGTGGAAATAGGACCATAGGAATTGGGCTGTGGAGCAAGAGAAGATGTGGTTATCATCCTCGACCATGCCGCACAGTGGACAAATCCCATCTCCTGGTCCATTACGCTTGAGGACCTCGACCCCAGAGGGAAGACGTCCCCGGATCCACTGCCAAAGGAAGATCCGAATCTTCAGGGGGAGGCGAATGTCCCAGATCAGGCTAAAGGGCCCAGGAGCCGGTGAGGAAGCGATGGCCGCATATAAGGATTTAGTGGTGAAGCGGCCAGAGGGCTCCAGGCGCCAAGAGATGGAGTCAAGAGCATCTTCAACGTCCATCGGGAGGAGAGCGATGTCTTGAAGGAGGGAGTCCCAAGCGACCACCTCAAGAGGGCCGAAGGGACGCCGGAAGGCGAGACGCCCTAAGTCAATAAGGGCCGTCTCGACAGAGATCCGAGGGTCAACCGCTATGGCGAATAATTCTGGGAAGTGAGCGGCCAGGGGGGAGTCCCCTAGCCAACGATCGAACCAGAACAAGGTCGAGGACCCGGAGCCAACCGAGATGGAGGTGCCAATGCGGAGCACTGGAAGAAGCTGGATCACAACCTGCCAGAACTGGGAGCCACCAGACCGCTGGCAGAAAGCAAAGGGTTGGCCCCGAAGGTACTTATTCCTGATGATGGTAAGCCAGAGGCCACCCTCCCCATTGGCGATTCACCAGAGCCAACGGGTCAAGAGGGCGATGTTCATGCGCCGAGAAGACAAGATCCCCAGACCCCCTGGTCCTTGGGTTTGCAAATGTCGGGCCAGCTCACCATATGATACTTCTGCTTGTCTCCCTCGCCTGCCCAGAAAAACCTGGACTGGTATTTGACGACCTCCTGATGGAGCGTCTCATGGAGGCTATAGAAACTCATGAGGAACCATAGGAGACTGGCAAGCGAGGAGTTGATTATGATTACCCTGGCGGCCTTCGAGAGCCACCTCCCCTTCCACGGCTCCACCCGGTGCTGCATCCGGGTCACAGTCGGGCGGAGGTCAGCCATGGTGAGTCGTGAGTCACTAATGGGTATCCCCAGATAAGTCGTGGGGAAAGTACCCAGACGACAGTTTAACCGATCAACAATGGTCTAGGTCTCCTCCGGAGGATAACCGAGGATCATCACTTCGCTTTTATCGAAGTTGATAGTGAGCCCAGACATCAGCTGGAAGCACATGAGGAGCAACTTCAGGTTGGCAATGTCGGAAGCGGAACCCTCCACCATTATTATGGTATCGTCAGCATATTGTAGGAGGGAGACCCCTCCCCCTCCTACCAGGTGAGGGACTAAGCCGTGGATATGGCCAGCAGACTCGGCCCTATCCAGGATAATAACAAGAGCATCGACCACCATGTTAAACAGGAACGGGGAGAACGGGTCACCCTGGCGAACCCCACAAAGAGTGGGGAAGTATGACCCGATCTCGCCATTAATGTTAACCGCGGTCCGACCGCAGGAGACGAGTTGCATCACTCTGGTCACCCACTGGTCATCGAACCCTTTGCGAAGCAGGACTTCCAGAAGGAAGGGCCAGTGAACCGTATCATAGGCCTTGTGGAAGTCCAGTTTCAAGAAGACCGCCCGTTGGTGTTTGGCTCGAACTTCATGAAGGACTTCGTGGAAGACTAAGACCCCATCCAAAATAAACCGCCCTTGAATGAAGGCGGATTGGTTGTGGTGAGTGACAGTGTCCGCCAAAAGGGTCACCCTTTTGGCGTACCTTTTGGCCAGGATCCGAAATATCACATTGATCACGGTGATAGGCCAGAATTGGCGAATATCCGAAGCACCCGGAACTCTAGGGATGAGGGTGATGACCCCATAGTTCATGCGCCCAAGGTCCATGGTTCCCGAGAAGAATTCGTCAAAGAAGGCCATGACCTCCGGCTTGATGGTTTGCCAGAAAGCTTTGAAAAACATCACTGGCAATCCATCCGACCCCGGAGCCGAGGAGAGGTTCATCCCCTTTATGGCCGCGAGGACCTCGTCCTCCGAGAAAGGTGCCACCAATGCGGCATTAGCTTCGGCGGACACTAACTGGCGACCTGACCAAGTGTCGGGGGCCAGTGCTGCCCCACCCCTCGAGAAAAGGGCTTTATAGAAGCCGTCTACATGGACCCGGATGTCCGAAGGGCGGACTAGTTGGGAATCTCCATCCCACAAGCAATGGATGGAGTTCCGTCTACATCGCCCATTCGCAATCGCCTGAAAGTACGCTGCATTAGCGTCTCCACGAAGCACCCATTTTTGGGTACCCCGAAGCCTCCAGTATGCCTCTTCGTCCGTGTAGATGGTCGAGAGCTGATCCACGAGATCATATCTCAACATCCACTCATCGGGGGAGATCCCAGAAGTGTCAGCGCGGGCATCCAGGGCCTGGATGGCCGCCAGGAGGGCTTTTTTACGTTCGCGAAGGTCTCGCCCAAGGTTCACGCCCCATCCCTTCATAAATTGGCGGGCGAGCTTGGCGCAAAACTGCCACGAGTCAAAGGCGTACATGGAGCGGTGAGGGGATGAACGCGCATCGATCCACTTAGCCGCAACCGCCTCGCGGAAGCCCGCCTGGTGGA
>NC_041382.1:540692018-540693045 GCF_002162155.2 Triticum dicoccoides
GAGAGGAGGAGAGGCACATGGTCAAAGCCGATCCGGGTGATCGCCCACAGCGAAGCCAGGGGCACCTAAGCTCCCATTCCGGAGAAACTAGGATGCGATCCAGGACGGATCGCGTCGGGTCCGCCTGACGGTTGGTCCAGGTGAACCTAGCACATGTCCTCTCAAGCTCGCGGAGGCCGAGTTCCGCGATGCAGTCATTGAACATCTGCATCCGGGGGAGGTTGATCCGGTCATTGTTCTTCTCATCCGGGGAGCGAATCAGGTTAAAGTCGCCTCCCACAACGACCTGGAGGAGGTAAGCGGAGATCTTTTGTTGCAACTCAACGAGGAAGGCTGGGGAACGGCGGTGGTCCGCCGGTCCATAAACGATTACGACCTCCCATTTTAAGTTGAGTGCCCGTTCAAAGATCTCCATACTAACGAAGAATTCGCCCGGTCCATTCCGCCCACCTCGAAGGTGGCATCCTTCACCCCTAAAAGGATGCCACCCGAATGCCCCATGGTCCCACTAGAAGGGAGCCAATGCCAGGCAAAAAGGTGAGGGCTAAGACTATCGAGCTCAGGGAGGGAGAATTCCGTGCGCATGGTTTCCTTAATGGCAATGATGTCAATGTGTTCGTCACGCATGTACTCGACGAGTTGGCGGCGGCGGCCATCACGGCCGAAGCCGCGGATGTTTCAAAAGAGGATGCGCATTAAGCCGCCATCGGAGGGCTGCTTGACCCCAAGACACGGGAAGCACTCTACGCCCGGAGGGCCGCAGTGCGGGAGCGAGTGCGCCCACAGATCAACTCACCGGGCACCGACGGGACCGCCGATGGGGTGGCGGCAAGATCCGCGGGTTGGCGGCGGAGGCGCGCCCGAGTTTCAGCTAGTTTGCCATCCAAAATCTTGCGAGCCTGAATGGCCGCGATCTGCTCTAAGGGGGGACCGATTTCCTCCTGAAAACGATAGCCGAGTCCGTGGCCACCCGGGCGAGGTGGCCAAGGGGAACGACTTCTAAGGCGGAAAAGGAACAACCGAAAGA
>NC_041382.1:540693342-540694602 GCF_002162155.2 Triticum dicoccoides
CTCAGCACGCTCGGGGATGGACGGGGCTGGGAAATCCGTCGGGCGGGCCGCATCCTCAGCAAGTGGACGGGCAGCGGTGTCGCGGCGAGCTGGCCCCCACCGTCGCCGCCCGTGGGAGCCAAGGGTAACAGTCCAAGGGGAGGCGAGGGCGGCGGGCTCAGGAGAGTCTGGGTCTGGGCGGAGTCGGCGGACGGGGAGCGGGGTGACGAAGGCGGAAGAACGAGCAGGCCCACGCTGGAGATGTCACTGGCCTCCTCCGACGAGGCAGGAGAAGTCGGAAGAGGGGCGGCCAGCCTCAGAGCCGCCACAAGGGCAGAGGACGTCACCCGGGTGCGCCCGACTCCCGAACCACCACGACCCGCAGGGGGGTTGGAAGGCTCGCGGAAGGGGGAGCGAGAGTGCTCTGACAGGTCGTCGTCGTCCTCCGGGTTGTCGTGGCGAGATGGGCGAGGGCGCCGATGGTGGGAGTCGTCGGCATCACCCGGCCCACCCCCTGGTGGCCGTCATCGGAGAAGCGGGGGCGGCTGACGTGGTTCAGCGGCTCGGGGCAGATCTTGAGGTCGAAACCCTCGTCGTTGAACAACACGCGGACAGTGGCACGGAGCTTGGAGGAGTCCAGGCATTTCACCTTCACCCGGACCTCCTCCTCCTTACGGAGAGAGAGCTCGTCGACCACCACCACCTTGCCGAGAATCTTGGGCATACTGCGGATGACACGCTCCGACCGGGCAACATCAGGTAGGCCGGTGACGAGGATCCACGCTGTGTCCAGAACCACCACCGCCTTGGGGTCCCACTTCGGCTCGGAGATGTTCACCACCAACTGGTTGAGAACCAAGGTGATGTTGCCGCTGCGGGTGCAGTAGCTCATGCTGATGGCGTCCAGGAAGACCACCGTGAAGGCGTTCGCGGAAGTGGGGGCCACCTGCCAGTCCCACTTGCACCTACACAGGTGGTTGAGCTCGGCCTCGATCATCGCGGGGGAGGCGACACCCTCGCCCACGACGGAGACAACCGCCAGGAGCGAGGGGGAGGGCGGAGTAGCGTCAAGCACCTCGACATGGAAGAAGCCCATGCCCTCGATGCCGTGGCCGTACATCATGATCTCCTTGGTCACCGGCCGGTCCGGGCAGAGAACCGCGGGGTGACCAGAGTCCTTGCAGAGGTAACACACCGGCTGGTTAGGGCATGCCACCTGGAAGTGGCCAGAGAGCCCGCAGTTGAAGCACGGCGGAGAGTCACGCGGGGCACCAGAGTCCG
>NC_041382.1:540695726-540702230 GCF_002162155.2 Triticum dicoccoides
GGGGACTTCGAAAGCGGAGATGAATGGGCGAAAAGGCGATCGCCGAGACATGACCGAGGACACCGCCGGCCATGCCATGGCCGCACCCACGACCGGACCCGAGGGAGGAGGGGTGCCAGCGCGCCAGGTCAGCCGAGCGGCACCGCGGTCGGCGCGGCCCGCGACCCCCCCAGCCTTGCGGCCAGCGGCGACGGCGGCGTCCCAAGCCCAAGGTCCATAAGCAAATAGTATCAGTCAACTAGTCAGCCGTCTTGATTAACTTTGTGTGATGTATACATCCTGTCACTAGATTAAACGAAGTTCCAGAGTTGCTGTTCATTTCTTATCGTCAGTTGTTTCATAAACAACGGTGGAGATCTGGACTACTTGCCTGCCTCCTGTTTATCGACGACAAGTTACAAGTCTGATTTCTGTGCACTTTTGGTGAAGCAATGGTCCTCTCGCTGTAGTTTCTTGGCGGTATCACGCAGACGCATTTGTCAACTGGCTCCTGTGTTTGTGGGTTTTGGACTTAAAATTGAATGAAAAATATCTGCACTGAATTGAAGGATTCGAATTTTCCATGATGAAAAAGCAAAATTTACCTGTTCAAGTTTTAGCCCTTTCCTAGTTGATTCCTTAGCAACACCTAGACATGCAATTCCACTCAAAATAAGAGTGCAGAAACAAACGTGGATGTTTTCTTGACGCAGCCCACTCAATTTACGGCACCGTGCCATGTAGAAGGGCGAACAACAGTTTAAATCTCAAAGTCTAGACAAACGTTGGCAAAAATCACATTCACAATATCAAGTCGCGAGAACTAGACCAACAACAGCATAGGAAGCCAACATGCAGGCTGGTGGTGATATGTTCAGAAATTTACACCATCGTTTCTGTTTAAGTCAAGGCCACTGCCCCTGTTGGATCTCTCGGGCCAAGCAGCATTGTGTGCTGGATGTCTCTTAAGAACTAGAAACCTGAAAGTGCTGTGCTGACAAGCAAGTGATGGAGCAAGAGGCCGAATCGGCGCGCGAACATTGTTCAGGATATATGTCCAAGGGAACAAGAGTCTCCTTGTACATGTTACAGGATCTCTCAGAACAAAACAGAGGCAATAATAAGTAGTGGCCCAGAAATTTTATGTTTAATGCTAGAGGCTCTTTTTTCTTTAGTAAACAGGCACAAGGGGCGCCCGACTTTAATATAAATAAATAAAGCCAACGTCGGCCTCTCTTCTTCGTTCTCCTTGCCATGACCGTCACTGGAACAGACATCAGCGACTGATATACCCTGCCAAAAGTGAATATGGGTCAGGATATATCAAATACAAGAAGTGTTGGCAACTTTCATTCCCATGTGCCAACAGGAAACATTTACAATTCTGATAAAAAATAAGAAATACTCCCCCCGTCCCAAAATAAGTGCCGTGGCTAATTTGAACTAAAGCCATGACACTTATTTTGGGACTAAGGGAGTATCAAATATCCTCGCTCTTCTCTAATACAGTAGGAAACAAGGGGCACAATGGTGTTAAATTTCAAGATGAGAGCACAAGCCAGAAGAATACAGGTACAAATTAAAATAACATAACAGATGATAACAATAATCTGCCTGCCTACTCACAAAACTCTTTGTTTTAGAACCCCATGCTTGTTACTTAGGCCCTGTTTGGTAATGGTCTACTTTCGAAATCTGCGGAGTGGGTTAATGGCAACTCCACCATTTTAAACTACAGCTCCGCCAACTCCGCTTCGGGAGTTGTAGAGCAGAGCATTGCCGAAGAGCCCCTTAGTCTGCTGTTCATAGGTATACGGAATAGAGCAAGCTATCCTCCCTCTCTTATAGTTACTTATGCATTTCTTTTTTGAAATAGTCCAGTGCTCAATCAGCACAACTATGCTCATTGCTCAGCATGTACAGAGTACAACAGCAAACTTGAAACTGGAAATGCATGCAAGAAAATAGTATTCACAGATATGCCCACCAGGAAACTAGATAAGGTCTATATATGCATGTTGGGTTTGCAACATTAAATAAGAGAACATAACTTATATTTTAGGATGCTGAATATACTCGTTAAAATGAAAAACATGACATAAACTTTTTCTATTGCATGTACTCAAACCGTAATAAAGAATAAAATTAAATTTCCATGTAATGTAAAATATGTGAACTGCTAGATTAAGAGAGCAGTGAGTTTCAATAAGTAGACAACTTACATTAAGCAAAGCTGCACAACTAGCAAAAAGTTACAAAGCACAAGCAGATGATTATGTTTGGCGTGGAAAATAATCACATTTTAGTTGGGAAGTCATTCATTTATATGAATAGCGAGAACACAAGCAAGTTGCTTATTTATGAAAGTAAGTTAACAGGCTGCATTATTACATCAAATGAGACGAGTAGGCCACAACAGAAACGAGAAAAGAAAACTGGCAGGTTGTTGCAAAAAACATGGCTGATAATTTAGAAGTTAGAATCCATGCAAGAGTTCACCTGATCCCACATATACTTTCTCATAATACTAGAGATGTTATCTTGCGCCTGCTTCACGGCCTATAGGAAGCTCATTTTTGTCAAATATGACATATTTTAACAACAGTGGTAAATAATGTTAGGGTAGCATTCAACACTAATTTTTTTCTTTGTTACCATCCTACATGCTTTAGGACAAGCATAATTTAAGCTCAAGGAAGTTGATATGTCCTAAATGTATCTATAATATTGTAATTTTCATGCAGGAGACCAAACTTGCGATGCTCGACGCTCTTAAGGCCCGGTCTTTCCTCCCTGGTCCTCTCTCTGATTTCGTCGCTAAGGATGCCGATGGGTCGCGAGGGGGTGTCGTCATTGCTTGGGACCCCCGTCTCCTGACCCTGGTCAGCTCTTCCGTGTCTCATTTTTCCCTCACTATATCTCTCGTGTCGACCGTTTCCGACTTGGCCTTCTCTATCACCAATGTTTACGCCCCCGCTGATCACTCGCTCACTGCGGCGTTCGTTGACGATATGCTGGCCCTGGCCCCATCCGTCCACGGGCCATGGCTTGTGGTTGGCGATTTTAACCCCATCCGCCTCCCACGCGATAAGAACAATGACCGCTTCGACGTGGGGCGCGCGAACGCGTTCAATTCCATGATCAACGCTTTGGCCTGGCATGAGCGCCCTCTCTCTGACTGTTTGTTCACATGGTCTAGTAAGCGCGCCCCCCCACTCTCGCGCAGCTTGATCGTGCGTTCTTTAACGCCGCCTGGGATGTGCTGTTCCCAGACTCGTCCCTCGTGTCCCGTCCCTGCACCACCTCGGATCACTTCCCCCTTATGGTTTCCGTCTCGACTCGCCTCCCTCCTGCCGGTCGTTTCTTCTTTGAAATGCCATGGCTGCTGGATCCTGGGTTCCTCCCCGCGGTTTTGCCATCCCGGTCCCTTGCCCCTCGTCCCCCCTGCGCCGCGACCCGTCTTGCTCGCCAGAAGAAACGCCTTAGGTTTGCTGCCAAGGTTTGGAAACGACAACACCAATTCGTTCATGTTTTTGATAACAACTGCAAGTTTCTGATTGACCTGATAGACTTTTGGGAGGAATGTCGACGGCTCTCCATGGCCGAAGTGGAGCTGCGGCGTGACGCTCGGCTCCAGTTGGCGGGCTCTGTTGCGCGGCAGGCGGCTTATTGGCGACAGCGGGGGAAGTGCCGTGCCGTGGCGGAGGGGGACGAGAACACCGGCTACTTCCACGCCCGCGCATACCATCGTCGCCATTGCAACGCCATCCGGATGCTTGCGGTGGACGGCGTCGAGCTCGTGGCGCACCAGGCTAAGGAGGCAGCTCTGCATTGCTGCTCTGTACGCTGCTGCGCCCCGGGTCGACGACGCTCCCCTGGTGGCTCCTTTCTCTCGGGCGGAATTAGAGCTGTCGTGTTCGCTCTGGACCGGACGAGCGCGCCTGGGCCGGACGGGCTCGGCCCCGCCTTCTACCAGGCCGCCTGGCCGGCAGTTGTGGATGACCCGCAACGCTTCTTCGACGATGTCTACAACGGCTCTGCGTGCCTGGATGGGATCAACCGTGCCCTCATTGCCCTGCTCCTAAGAAGGAGGGGGTGCCAGGCCCGGGAGACTCCCGCCCCATTTCGCTTCAGAACGGCGATGTGAAGATCCTCTGCCGGGGGCTGACCTCTCGGCTTCAGCTGCAGATTGGTGACGTCGTTGATGAAGACCAGTCCGGGTTCCTGTCCGGTCGCAGCATCTCGGAGAACTTTGTCTACGCTGCGGAGTTGGTGCAATGCTGTCACTGGCGGGGGGCACCGACGCTTGTCTTCAAGCTGGATTTGCTAAGGCTTTTGACTCCATCGCATGGCCAAGCCTTCGCCAGATCATGGAGGTCCGGGGGTTACCGTCGCTCTGGTGCGACTGGATGGACCTCATCCTCCGTTCCTCCAAGGCCACAGTTCTTCTCAACGGCGTGCCCGACGCTGGTTTGCGGTGCGGAAAGGGCTGCACCAGGGTGACCCCATTTCCCTGTACCTGTTCCTCCTGGTCGCTGATGTTCTCCAGCGCATAATCAGGGGCTATGGGGCTCTCCGTCACCCTCTGGTGGAGGACGCGCCAGCGGTGGTCCTCCACTACGCTGACGACACGCTGATCATCATGGATGCTGCCCCCGCGGCTGCGTGTCATCCCCGACCTCTTCGTTGCGGCGACCGGCCTCGTCATCGACTTCTCCAAAAGCACGCTTGTCCCCATGCATGTCAAACAGGAGGTGCTCGCCTCTGTCCTGGCGTCCTTCGAGTGCATGGTGGGATCTTCCCCCCAGTCGTACATGGGCTTGCCTCTCTCGTGCGACAAGCTCAAGCTCGACGATTTCGCTCCCATGATTGCTAAGGTGGACTGCTACCTGGCCGGGTGGTGGGCGCGACTGCTTTCTCCTGCGGGGCGGCTGGTGCTTATCAACGCCATGATCGACGCCATCCTCACGTACGCCATGGCGGCCATGCGTCTCCCGCCGATGGTCCTGGCTCGCCTGGACGGGTTGCGCCGGGCGTTTCTCTGGAACGTGGTGGACCGGGCCTCGGGAGCTCAGTGCCTGGTCGCCTGGGAGCGGGTCTGTCGATCCAAGGCCGAAGGGGGGCTCGGAGTCCGGTCTCTCCCCGATCAGAACGATTGCCTCCTGCTCAAACTGCTCCACCGCCTGCACTCCTGCTCACCGTCCCGCTGGGCCTCCTGGATCTGGGGCCTGACGGGAGGGGAGTCTCTCTTGGCTCCCGGCCGTTCCCCCTTCTGGGTGAGCACTGGCAGTCCCTCCTCGAGCTGATGCCGGCCTACTGGGCCCTTACGAGGGTGGATGTGGGAGATGGGAGAACGACATTGTTCTGGCAAGATCGGTGGCTCCCCTGTGGGCCGCTCCGCGTGGCCTTCCCCACTTTGTTCACTCATGTGGTTCGTCAGGAGGCGTCGGTCTCGGAGGCTCGACGTTGCGGTGTCCATGCCCTCCTCGTTCCCAGGCTCACCCCCTGGCGGTGCGAGAGTGCGCTACCGTGCAGCGGCTCATGGAGGGGGAGCCGCTCCTGGATGAGCCCGATTCCCGGATTGCTGTCCTCTGCACGACCCCCAATCCTCTTTGCGGGATGCATACGCCCTCACGCGCTTCGGGGGGGGGTCGCGTTGGCAGGGGCGTCCTTCCTTTGGTCGTCACATGCTCCGTCGCACGTCAAGTTCTTCGATTGACTGCTGTCGCTGGCGCGCATCCATACGCGGGACGTGCTCCTCCGCAAAACCATCCTCATGGCGGCGGAGGTGGGGTGTCTGTGTTGCACGACCGAGCTGGAGACCACGAACCAGCTCATCTTCGGCTGCCATTTCGCGATCCAGTTCTGGCGGTGCCTTGGTGTGTCGACGGAAGGGGGGGCGGTGGAGTCTCTCTGTCGTCGGTGCGGCATCGCGTGCTGCCTTTGTCCTCCTATATTTTTGGAGGCTGTGGAAGCAACGGAACATTGCCGTCTTCAGAAATGATTCGCAGTCCCTCGCGGCCACCTTCAAAGCTTGCCGCGACGACGCCGTGCTCTGGCGCGCTAGGCTGGCTCAGGGTGACCGTGCCCACATTGATGTCTAGCTGTCTGTTCTTAGGTGTGAGTAGTCAGGCCTCTCTCTCCCTTTTCCTTGTAAATCTGACCACTCTGGCCTTGGTCCATTTTTTGGGTAATATATTCAGGTGGCGGAGGGCCCCCCGGTGAGAATTATTATTTTTTAGAAAATTTCATGCTATATCCTTGTTAAACTTGCATGTTTTATTATCTATCGGATTAACATATTGACAAAGTGCCAAAAAGACTAGTTTCTGGCTACCGATTTGTGTTTCCAGTGTGAACATGTATTTCGTAAATCATAGAGTTCCTGGAAAATCTGGATCGAGCTTTTACGTTTGAACATGACTCACTATAAGCAGATAGGGGCACACTCAGTGCCCACATGTCCTGGCCAGGCACGCCGGGCCTAGGACACCCGGGTCGAATGTGTGGGCCCCACAAGGCTCC
>NC_041382.1:540702511-540703992 GCF_002162155.2 Triticum dicoccoides
CCACGTATGTGTGTGCGTGTGTGTGTACCCCGAAGACACTCCTAGAATTAGATCACAAATTTCTCGCCGCCTCCCTTCCTGACCCGGGGCAAAAAATCATGTACATCCATGCTTCGGTACTCTAGCAGGGGGGAGGGGGTCATCGCCTTCTTGACCAACATCGATCCCCGCTGCTCCCATGATGATGTGTGAGTAGTCCACTTCCTGGGCTATGAGTTTGTAGCAGAAGCTATGTAACATCTTCGCTTCCACACTTCAATACAAAGATCACATGAGCTATCCTACATGATTGTGATTCATCAGATGTAATTCCTTTGTAATGTAATGAACTATTGAGGCTAATTGGTTTGATGCCAACATTTTACATTGCCAATACTTGGCAAGCCAACAATTGGCAATTTCAAAAGTTGCCAAAAATTGGCAACTTTTTGGGAGGTTGGCAAGTTAATTTGGTAACCAACCAAGCACTACCCGATATTTGGCATTTGCCAAATGTTGGCATGCCAATTTTTGGCATCAAACCAATTATGCTTATTATTAATTTATGACCACACTATATGGTGCTTCGCATGGTTTATACATGTATTCTTGTGACGCCTGGATAATTAGGTTACATTAATCCCATGTTAATGGTGCCAAGTCATCGCAATTACTATTGCTAATCTTGCTTTGATTCAAACACGATTCAATTTCAAATTCAAATTATAAGTGAATTAATAAAATTCTCAAACATGAAAACTGAAGTGTTCGAAATGTGGCAAATAAGTCATAGTCAATATTAGTGGAGGAGCCAACATTTTGCAAAAGTATTTAAAGGTCCTAAAATAAGTAAAACAACGGTAAAACAATTAATTAAAACCTTTTTAAGAATTGTAAAAATGTAGACTATTTTGAATGTCTACCAAACACTTTGTGGCGGGGACTAGGTTTAAGTTTTATAAAACTAAAGTAAAATAAGAACAAAAAGTAAATAAATAAAACAAAACAAAGGCAAAACAAAACAATAAAATAAAATAAAAAGAAGCCCCCTCCTCGCTGGGCCTTGGCCTAGATGGCCAAGCGGCCCAGCCAAATTGCCCAGCCAGCCACCCCATGGCCTATATGGCCTCACCCACCTAACCCTAACCCGATCCACCCGCTCACTCGATCCCCCATCGTTCCCCTTGTCCCATCACCCGCACCGCCACACACACGCACGCATGCTTAGTGGACCGAGCGCCCTCATGCCCGAACCCCCCCTCTCGCAGCCTTTCTCCCTCGCTCCCCAAATCCACTCCCTCTCGATCTCCTGCGCCCACCTCCGTCACGTCGAAGCCCTCCCCCGTCGGTACCTCGCAGTACACGGCCGCCCGTCGCTGCTCCCGGCGGCCCGGGAGCCTCCCCGCGTTGTCACCGCCAGCGCCCCCATGCTGGCTCGCGAGCATCACCACCGGCCGCCGCCCCTGCAACACGCCCTTGTCGCCAGCGCCGCGGCTGCTCCG
>NC_041382.1:540704559-540795927 GCF_002162155.2 Triticum dicoccoides
GTGACCTCTCCCATCTCTCCTTCGCGCCCTTAGCTTGGTTGCCGCCGAGGCCGAGCTCCCCTGCACTACAGCGCCCTACTTCGCTTTGCCACGTTGCTTGCGGTGTGCTGCTGCTATGCTGCGCTGTTGGCCGTTGTTTTTGTTTGTTGCCCGCTACTACTTCTTCTACCTGCATCTCCCCACTTCACCAGCGTCGAGGCCGCGCCTGCCGGGGTCACTGCTTCCCCGCCTCCCCTTGCCACTGCGCCGCCGCCCCGCCATGCGCATGCGCGCGCACACACACCCTTGCACCACGCTAGGTTCGCGTCGGGGTTCCGTTGCCCCGGCGCCCGCTAACCCGCCCCGTTCCTCCCCTGTGACGCTGATCGCAGGGGCCCACGCCCCTATTTTAATAATAGTAGAAAAAATTAGAATGAAAAAAATATAAATAATAATTAAATTAATTAATTAACTTAATATTTAGCTTAACCTAATTAATCTGTTTAGATTAAACTAATTAACTAGGTTAATTAGCTAATAGTCTATGACAACCGGGACCCACACATTAGTTGACTAAGTCAACCGCACCGTTGGCTGATGACCTCAGCATTACATCATGTTGACATCAACAGACACTATTCTGGATAATGTTAGAATTAATTAGATAAATAAATTCAGAAAATGATTAAAACTTTAAAAAGACAAAAAATTAACCGTATCTCGGATGAAAATGTTTTCTACATGAAAGTTGCTCAGAACGACGAGACGAATCCGAATACGCAGCCTGTTCGTCCGCCACACATCCCTAGCATAGAAACACACAACTTTCCCCCTCCTATTCATTTGTTCGAAAACGTGAAACACCGGGGATACTTTCCCGGATGTTTCCCCCCTTCGCCGGTATCACCTCCTACTGTGTTAGGGCACACCTGGCACCGTTACTTGTCATGTCATGCATCGATATGCATCTGTTTGCATTGTATTCATTGTTTCTTCCTCCTCTTCTCTCCGGTAGACTACGAGACCGATGTCGCTGCTGGTGCCCCGATCGACTACATTGTTGACGACCCCTCCTTGCCAAAGCAACCAGGCAAGCCCCCCCTTGATCACCAGATATCCCCTATTCTTCTCTCTACTGCTTGCATTAGAGTAGTGTAGCATGTTACTGCTTTTCGTTAATCCTATCCTGATGCATAGCCTGATTTTGCTACTACTGTTGTTACCTTTACCTGCAATCCTAAATGCTTAGTATAGGATGCTAGTATTCCATCAGTGGCCCTACATTCTTGTCCGTCTGCCATGCTATACTATCGGGCCGTGATCACTCGGGAGGTGATCACGGGTATATACTTACATATGTATTATATGATACATGTGGTAACTAAAGTCGGGTCGGCTCGTAGAGTACCCGCAAGTGATTCCGATGTGGGGGCTGAAGGGGCAGGTGGTTCCATCCCGGTAGTGGTGGGCCTGGGTTCTTGACGGCCCCCGTCTGTTACTTTGTGGTGGAGCGACAGGGCAGGTTGAGACCACCTAGGAGAGAGGTGGGCCTAGCCCTGGTCGGCGTCCGTGGTTACTTTAAAATAACATGCTTACCAAGATCTTGGTATTTGATCTGAGTCTGGCCACTGGCCTATACGCACTAACCAACTACGGGGGAATAGTTATGGGCACTCGGCGTCGTGGTATCAGCCGAAGCCTTCTTGACGTCAGCGACTGAGTGGCGCGCGCCAGGTTGGACCGCGTAACACAACTTCCTTTATAATGGAGGTTGCTAGGTCTGCTCACCGGCCGCGTACGCAGCGTGCACGTGTGCAATGGGCGATGGGCCCAGACCCCTGCGCGCATAGGATTTAGACCGACGTGCTGACCTCTTTGTTGTGCCTAGGTAGGGCTGCGACGTGTTGATCTTCCAAGGCCGGGCATGACCTAGGGAAGTGTGTCCGGCCAAAGGGGATCGAGCATGTTGGGAAATGTGGTGCACCCCTGCAGGGAAGTTTATCTATTCGAATAGCCGCGTCCCTCGGTAAAAGGATGACCCTGAGTTGTACCTTGACCTTATGACAACTAGAACTGGATACTTAATAAAACACACCCTTTCAAGTGCCAGATACAACCCGGTGATCGCTCTCTAACACGGCGACGAGGAGAGGATCGTAGGGTAGGATTATGCTATGCGATGATACTTGGTTAACTTACCATATACTCTCTTCTACTGCTTCAAGATGGAGGCTGCCAGAGGCGTAGTCTTCGATAGGACTAGCTATCCCCCTCTTATTCTGGCATTCTGCAGTTCAGTCCACAAATACTATCCATTTCATTGATATCAATGCATATGTAGTGTAGATCCTTGCTTGCGAGTACTTTGGATGAGTACTCACGGTTGCTTTGCTCCCTCTTTCCCCCTTTTCCATTTTTCTCGGATGTCACTACCAGATGATGGAGTCCAGGGGCTAGAGGATCCCGTAGATGTTTCTACATGGAGTTCGGCTTCAAGGAGTAGTTAGGAGGTCCCAGGCAGGAGGCCTTGCCTTTTCGATCGTTTCTACTTTTGTGCTAGCCATCTTATGGTACCTTGTTTAACTTATGTCTGTACTCAGATATTATTGCTTCCGCCGACTCTTGTGTATTTCGAGCTTATGTATTCGAGCCCTCGAGGCCCCTGGCTTGTAATATAAAGCTTGTATTATTTTATTTTATGCCTAGAGTTGTGTTGTGATATCTTCCCGCGAGTCCTTGATCTTGATTGTACACATTGGCGTGTATGATTAATGTATGATTGAATTGAGGACGTCACAGTGCTACTCTTCAATCTAGATGTTTATTAATTGGTTAGTAGAATGAAGGATCAATAGATGGAGTAAATCTTTACAAGTGATGTGTTTTGGAGACGGTAAGGGAAAACACTTATAAATGTATCCGCGTCACTGAAGATAAAAACATAGTTGACTCATTGTCCCATGATGAGCTAGGGGTGAGGGAAATATATTATCGGTTGCTTGTCATCTTACTTGATGCTCTATTTTATTACTTAATATTGTGATGGTGCAGATGTTTCTCAGTTAAACAAAGTGGAGCTCTTACCATTGGAGGCAGATGTATCTCAGTTTATAGACCTGTAGACCCATTTTATATGTAATATCATCGTGACATATCCCATGACTTGTCATATTTGCTTTTGGTCATTCATTACACATGTGTATGCTTATATTTATGCACCCTCCTTACTTGGTGTCGGTGTACAAAAGTAGGGGCCCTTCTGTACCCCTTTACTTGTGCACGGGCAGTCGTAGCCACACCTGCGGCCTGGCTCGGCAGGGCAGATGAAGCAAAGATACAAGGCTGCCGAGGTAGCACCCAAGTCAGAAGCATAAAGAGCAAAGGGACAAGATGGGCTCTGCTACCTCTTGAGCATGTGTTGGTTTTCCCTTAAAGAGGAAAGGGTGATGCAGCAAAGTAGCGTAAGTATTTCCCTCAGCTTTTGAGAACCAAGGTATCAATCCAGTAGGAGACTACACGCAAGTCACCTCGCACCTACACAAACAAATAAGAACCTTGCAACCAACGCGATAAAGGGGTTGTCAATCCCTTCAGGCCACTTGCAAAAGTGAGATCTGATAGAGATAATAAGATAAATATTTTTGGTATTTTTGTGGTATAGATTGGAAAATAAAGATTGCAAAATAGATAGTAAACTAGAATTGTAGATTGGAAACTTATATGATGTAAAGTAGACCCGGGGGCCATAGGTTTCACTAGTGGCTTCTCTCAAGATAGCATGTATTACGGTGGGTGAACAAATTACTACCGAGCAATTGATAGAAAATCGCATAGTTATGATGATATCTAAGGCAATGATCATGAATATAGGCATCACGTCCGTGACAAGTAGACCGAAACGATTCTCCATCTACTACTATTACTCCACACATCGACAGCTATCCATCATGCATCTAGAGTATTAAGTTCATAAGAACAGAGTAACGCATTAGGCAAGATGACATGATGTAGAGGGATAAACTCAAGAAATATGATATAAACCCCATCTTTTTATCCTCGATGGCAACAATACAATACGTGTCGTTTCCCTTTCTGTCACTGGGATCGAGCACTGCAAGATTGAACCCAAAGCTAAGCACTTCTCCCATTGCAAGAAAGATCAATCTAGTAGGCCAAACAAAACCGATAATTCGAAGAGACTTGCAAAGATATCAAATCATGCATATAAGAATTCAGAGAAGAATCAAATAATATTCATAGATAATCAAGTTCATAAACCCACAATTCATCGGATCTTGACAAACACACTGCAAAAAGATTTACATCGAATAGATCTCCAAGAAGATCGAGGAGAACTTTGTATTGAGACCCAAAGAGAGAGAAGAAGCCATCTAGCTAATAACTATGGACCCGAAGGTCTGTGGTAAACTACTCACACATCATCGGAGAGGCTATGGTGTTGATGTAGAATCCCTCCGTGATCGAATCCCCCTCCGACAGATCACCGGAAAAGGCCCCAAGATGGGATCTAATGGGTACAGAAGGTTGTGGCAGTGGAAAAGGTGTTTCATGGCTCTCACCGAAGGTTTCAGGGAATAAGAGTATATATAGGCGAAAGAAGTAGGTCGGTGGAGCTGCGAGGGGCCCACGAGGGTGGGGGGCGCGCCCTCCTACCTCGTGGCCGCCTTGCTGCTTCCTTGACGTCCACTCCAAGTCTCCTGGATCATGTTTGTTCCAAAAACGATCATCGCGAAGACTTCATTCCGTTTGATATTTCTTTTTTGCGAAACACTGAAATAGGCAAAAAAATAGCAATTTGCACTGGGCTTTCGGCTAATATTTGTCCCAAAAATAATATAAAAAGGTATAATAAAGCCCATTAAACATCCAAAACAGATAATATAATAGCATGGAACAGTCAAAAATTATAGATACGTTGGAGACGTATCAAGCATCCCCAAGCTTAATTCCTGCTCGTCCTCGAGTAGGTAAATGATAAAAACAAATTTTTTGATGTGGAATGCTCCCTAACAATATTTTCAATGTAATTCTCTTTATTGTGGCATGAATGTTCAGATCCAAAAGATTCAAGATAAAAGTTTAATATTGACATAAAATAGTAATACTTCAAGCATGCTAACCAAGCAATTATGTCTTATCAAAATAACATAGCCAAAGAAAGCTTATCCCTACAAAATCATATAGTTTGACCATGCTGCATTTTCATCACACAAAATGCTCCCCTCATGCATAACCCTGATGACAAGCCGAACAATTGGTTCATACTTTTTATCGCGCTTCAGCCTTTTCAACCCTTATGCAATACATGAGCGCAAGCCATGGATATAGCACTATAGGTGGAATAGTATATGATGATGAGGGTTATGCGCGAAAAAAGAGAAAGTCTCACATTGACGCGGCTAATCAACGGGCTATGGAGATGCCCATCAATTGATGTAAATGCGAGGAGTATGGATTGCCATGCAACGGATGCACTAGAGCTATAAGTGTGTGAAAGCTCATCAAAAGAAACTAAGTGGGTGTGCATCCAACTTGCTTGCTCACGAAGACCTAGGGCATTTTGAGGAAGCCTATCATTGGAATATACAAGCCAAGTTCTATAATGAAAAATTCCCACTAGTATATGAAAGTGACAAAGTATGAAATCTCTATCATGAAGACCATGGTGCTATTTTGAAGCACAAGTGTGGAAAAGGCATAGTAACATTGTCCCTTCTCTATTTTTCTCTCATTCTTTTATTTGGGCTTCTTTGGCCTCTTTTTCTTTATTTGGGCTTCTTTGGCCTCTCTTTTTTATTTGACTTTCCTCACATGGGACAATGCTCTAATAATGATTATCATCACACTTTTACTTACTCACAACTCAATGTTACAACTCGATACTAGAACAAAAATATGACTCTATGTGAATGCCTCCGACGGTGTACGGGGATATGCGATGAATCAAGAGCGACATGTATGAAAGAATTATGAAAGTGGCTTTGCCACAAATACGATGTCAACTACATGATCATGCAAAGCAATATGACAATGATGGAGCGTGTCATAATAAACGGAACGGTGGAAAGGTGCATCGCAATATATCTCGGAATGGCTATGGAAATGCCATAATAGGTAGGTATGGTGGCTGTTTTGAGGAAGATATAAGGAGGCTTATGTGTGATAGAGCATATCGTATCACGGGGTTTGGATGCACCGACGAAGTTTGCACCAACTCTCGAGGTGAGAAAGGGTAATGCACGGTACCGTAGAGGCTAGCAAACCGCGGAAAGGTGAGAGTGCGTATGATCCATGGACTCACATTAGTCATAAAGAACTCATATACTTATTGCAAAAGTTTATTAGCCCTCGAAGCAAAGTACTACTACGCATGCCCCTAGAGGGATAGATTGGTAGGAAAATACCATCGCTCATCCCCGACCGCCACTCATAAGGAAAGCACTCAAAGAACACCCCATGCTTCAAATTTGTCACACAACGTTTACCATACGTGCATGCTATGGGACTCGCCAAATTTCACAAGTATTTCTCAATTTCACAATTTCCCAACTAGCATGACTCTAACATTACCACCTTTATATCTCAAAACATCTATCAAGAATCATAGTATTCAATGCACTCTTTATGAAAGTTTTTATCGTACCCATCTTGAATGCCTATCATATTAGGACTAATTTTATAGCCAAAGCAAATTACCATGCTGTTCTAAAAGACTCTCAAAATAATATAAGTGAAGCATGAGAGATCAATAATTTCTACAAAATAAAACCACCCCCGTGCTCTAAAAGATATAAGTGAAGCACCAGAGCAAAATTATCTACCTCAAACGATATAAGTGAAGCACATAGAGTATTCTAATAAATTCTGATTCATGTGTCTCTCTCCCAAAAGGTGTGTACAGCAAGGATGATTGTGGTAAACTAAAAAGCAAAGACTCAAATCATACAAGACGCTCCAAGCAAAACACATATCATGTGGTGAATAAAAATATAGCCTCAAGTAAAGTTACCGATAGACGAAGACGAAAGAGGGAATGCCTTCCGGGGCATCCCCAAACTTAGGCTTTTGGTTGTCCTTGGATTTTACCTTGGGGTGCCTTGGGCATACCCAAGTTTAGGCTCTTGCCACTCCTTGTTCCAAAATCCATCAAATCTTTACCCAAAAAACTTGAAAACTTCACAACACAAAACTCAACAGAAAATCTCATGAGCTCCGTTAGTATAAGAAAACAAATCATCACTTTAAGATACTGTAATGAACTCATTATTTATTTATATTGGTGTTAAACGTAATGTATTCCAACTTCTCTATGGTTCATACCCCCCGATACAAGCCATAGATTCATCAAAATAAGCAAACAACACACAAAAAACAGAATCTGTCAAAAACAGAATAGTCTGTAGTAATCTGTAGGTTTCGAATACTTCTGTAACTCCAAAAATTCTACAAAATTATAAAGACCTAAATAATTTGTATAATAATTTACTTAAGTTGGAATCAGTATTTTATCGCTCTCTTGTTAAAAATGAAAATTATTCTCGTGAGCGCATACTTTCTATTTTTTCAGCAAGATCAAATAACAATCATCCAAGAAGATCCTAAAAGCTTTACTTGGTACAAACACTAATTAAATCATAAAAAAACACAATCATAATAGAGGATAGATGATTTATTTATTAATAAATAGGAACAAAAAGCAAGGAACAAAAATAAAATTGGGTTGCCCCCCAACAAGCGCTATCGTTTAATGCCCCTAGCTAGGAATAAAAACAAGAATAGATCTAGGTATTGTCATCTTTGGTATGCAATCCATAAGTGGCTCTCATAATATATTCATAAGATAATTTAATTTTCTTCTTAGGAAAGTTTCCCATGCCTTTCCTTAATGGAATTGGAATCTAATATTTCCTTCTTTCATATCAATAATTGGACCAATCGTTCTAAGGAAAGGCCTACCAAGAATAATAGGACAAGTAGGATTGCAATCTATATCAAGAACAATAAAATATACGGGCACACAATTCCTATTTGCAATAGTAAGAACATCATTAATTCTTCCCATAGGTTTCTTAATGGTGGAATCCACAAGATGCAAATATAAAGAACAATCATCAAATTCACGGAAACCTAACACATCATACAAAGTTTTTGGAATCGTGGAAACACTAGCACCCAAATCACATAAAGCATAGCATTCATGATTTTCATCTGAATTTTAATAGTAGGTTCCCACTCATTATAAAGTTTTCTAGGGATATAAACTTCTAATTCAAGTTTTTCTTCGTAAGATTGCATTAGAGCATCAACAATATGTTTAGTGAAAGCTTTGTTTTGATCATAAGCATGAGGAGAATTTAACACGGATTGCAACAAGTAAATACAATCCATCAAACAGAAATTATCATAATTAAATTCCTTGAAATCCAAAATAGTGGGTTCATTGCTATGTAAAGTTTTGACCTCTTCATTCCCACTTTTATCATTTTTTGCATCAAGATCTAAAAACTCTGAATCATTGGGACGCCTTCTAACTAAAGTTGACTCATCTACAGTCCCATCTTTATCAAGATTCATATTGTCAAACAAAGACTTAATAGGAGACACTTCAATTACTTTTAGATCTTCATCATTATTATCGTGAAAACTAGAAGAACATGCTTTTACAAAGCAATCTTTCTTAGCACGCATCCTAGCGGTTTTTTCTTTGCACTCTTCAATGTAAATTCTCATAGCTTTGAGAGTCTCATTGATATCATGCTTAGGTGTAATAGATCTAAGTTTCAAAGAATCAACATCAAGAGAAATTCTATCCACGTTCCTAGCCAACTCATCAATCTTAAGCAATTTTTCTTCAAGCAAAGCATTGAAATTCTATCCACCATGCTCTAAAAAGATATAAGTGAAGCACTAGAGCAAAATTGTCTAGCTCAAAAGGTATAAGTGAAGCACAAAGAGTATTCTAATAAATTCTGATTCATGTGTGTCTCTCCAAAAGGTGTGTACAACAAGGATGATTGTGGTAAACTAAAAAGCAAAGACTCTAATCATATAAGACGCTCCAAGCAAAACACATATCATGTGGTGAATAAAAATATAACATCAAGTAAAGTTACCGATGGACGAAGACGAAAGAGGGGATGCCTTCCGGGGCATCCCCAAGCTTAGGATCTTTCCACTTCTTATTCCATAATCCATCAAATCTTTACCCAAAACTTGAAAACTTCACAACACAAAACTCAACAGAAAATCTCATGAGCTCCGTTAGTATAAGAAAAAAACCCACCACTTAAGGTACTGTAATGAACTCATTATTTATTTATATTGGTGTTAAACCTACTATATTCCAACTTCTCTATGGTTCATACCCCCCGATACTAGCCATAGATTCATCAAAATAAGCAAACAACACATGAAAAACAGAATCTGTCAAAAATAGAACAGTCTGTTGTAATCTGTAGGTTTCGAATACTTCTATAACCCCAAAAATTCTGAAATAAATTTTTGGACGTCAGGAATTTGTCTATTAATCATCTGCAAAGTGAATCAACCTAATTGCACTGTCCAGTAAAAAATGGAGGCAAATCTCGTGAGCGCTAAAGTTTCTGTTTTTTACAGCAAGATCACATAAACTCCCCCCAAGTCTTCCCAAAGGTTCTACTTGGCACAAACACTAATGAAAAACATAAACCACATCTAAAAAGAAGCTAGATGGATTATTTATTACTAAATAGAACCAAAAAGCAAGAAACAAAAATAAAATTGGGTTGCCTCCCAACAAGCGCTATCGTTTAATGCCCCTAGCTAGGCATAAAAACAAGAATAGATCTAGGTATTGTCATGATAATGATAAGGTAAATCGCGAAAACTCATCTCATACTCCCTACGTTTAGCAGCAAGCTTTCTATGTGGCAATCTAAAGTAATCAAAAGGGCTAAATTTAATGGGAGAAAAGTCCCCAAGATCAAGCTCGGGAGGTATTGATTCCTCCTTTGGCCCCTCATATTGCACAACTGATTCATCATTATAAGCATTCTTTTGACAAAAAGTCACGAGCCTTTGTTCAACGGAAAAACCCAACCCATTATTTTGGATGGCAAAATTATCATTAAGTTCAGAAATCCTGTCAATAAGAACATTGATAGGAATCTTCTTTCTAAGGTTTTCGTTAAAAGCAACATGATCTAAAGATCGCAAGCGCATTATGTCCTCTTGATAAAAAAGGATTGCTTCTATGGGAGGACGGCCGACATCCACCCTATAATGCGTAAAAAATTCATTGGCCTATTTTATTATAAATCTGAACTCATGAGCTAAAAAGATGGTAGCCTCTCGCTTAAAAGAAGAATGCTCAATATTAGAAATTTCTAGAAAGATCCTCCGTATGCAAGGATGCATATGGATAAATTGTCTTTCAAGTTCAACGAGAAGCAACGATATAGCATCCGCAAGAATACTAGTTTTATGAAGAATAGACCCGCCCATGGTGGGCAAAGCACCGACATAAGTAAAGAAATCGTGAATAACTCCTTTTCCAATAATATTACCACTACCAATCCGAAACTTTTTAGTCTGTAAAATAGTAGGTTCTTCATGAGGATCAACAAAAGCATCAAAGTTTTCCATGTTATTACCACTATCCTTATCAATGATAACCTCCCCAATTTCAGACATGATGGCAGCAAGAGGCAAGCAAAAAGAGGCGAACGAAAAAGAGGGCGAGTGGAAAAGAGGGCGAATAAAATGACAAGGGTGAAGTGGGGGAGAGGGAAATGGCAAATAATGTAATGCGAGGGATAAGAGTTTGTGATGGATACTTGGTATGTCTTGACATGTGCGTAGATCTCCCCGGCAATGGCGCCAAAAATCCTTCTTGCTACCTCTTGAGCACTGTGTTGGTTTTCCCTTGAAGAGGAAAGGGTGATGCAGCAAAGTAGCGTAAATATTTCCCTCAGTTTTTGAGAACCAAGGTATCAATCCAGTAGGAGACTACATGCAAGTCACCTCGCACCTACACAAACAAATAAGAACCTTGCAACCAACGCGATAAAGGGGTTGTCAATCCCTTCACGGCCACTTGCAAAAGTGAAATCTGATAGAGATAATAAGATAAATATTTTTGGTATTTTTACGATATAGATTAGAAGTAAAGATTGCAAAGTAAAATAGATTGGAAACTTATATGATGGAAAATAGACCTGGGGGCCATAGGTTTCACCAGTGGCTTCTCTCAAGATAGCATAAGTATTACGGTGGGTAAACAAATTACTGTCGAGCAATTGATAGAAAAGTGCATAATTATGAGAATATCTAGGCATGATCATGTATATAGGCATCACATCCGCGACAAGTAGACCGAAATGATTCTGCATCTACTACTATTACTCCACACATCGACCGCTATCCATCATGCATCTAGAGTATTAAGTTCATAAGAACATAGAAACACATTAGGAAAGATGACGTGATGTAGAGGGATAAACTCAAGCAATATGATATAAACCCCATCTTTTTATCCTCGATGGCAACAATAAAATACGTGCCTTGCTGCCCCTGCTGTCACTGGGAAAGGACACCGCAAGATTGAACCCAAAGCTAAGCACTTCTCCCATTGCAAGAAAGATCAATTTAGTAGGCCAAACCAAACTGGTAATTCGAAGAGACTTGCAAAGATAACAAATCATACATAAAAGATTTCAGAGAAGAATCAAATATTGTTCATAGATAATATTGATCATAAACCCACAATTCATCGGATCTCGACAAACACACCTGCTACCTCTTGAGCACTGCGTTGGTTTTCCCTTGAAGAGGAAAGGGTGATGCAGCAAAGTAGCGTAAGTATTTCCCTCAGTTTTTGAGAACCAAGGTATCAATCTAGTAGGAGACTACACGCAAGTCCCTAGTACCTACACAAACAAATAAGAACCTCACAACCAACGCGATAAAGGGGTTGTCAATCCCTTCACGGTCACTTACGAGAGTGAGATCTGATAAAGATAATAATGATAAGATAAATATTTTTGGTATTTTTATGGTATAGGTTGAAAGTAAAAATTGCAAAATAAAGAGTGCCAGAAATAACTTGTTGATGGGAGATTAATATAATGGAGAATAGACCCGGGGGCATAGGTTTCACTAGTGCCTTCTCTGAAGATAGCATAAGTATTACGGTGAGTGAACAAATTGTTGTCGAGCAATTGATAGAAAAGCGAATAATTATGAGAATATCTAGGTGAGGGAGTCCTGGATTAGGGGGTGTTCGGGTAGCCGGACTATACCTTCAGCCGGACTCCTGGACTATGAAGATACAAAATTGAAGACTTCGTCCCGTGTCCGGATGGGACTTTCCTTGGTGTGGAAGGCAAGCTTGGCGATGCGGATATTCAAGATCTCCTACCCTTGTAACCGACTCTGTGTAACCCTAACCCTATCCGGTGTCTATATAAACTGGAGGGTTGTAGTCCGTAGGCAATCAACTCCACACACAACAGTCATACCATAGGCTAGCTTCTAGGGTTTAGCCTCCTTGATCTCGTGGTAGATCTACTCTTGTACTACCCATATCATCAATATTAATCAAGCAGGACATAGGGTTTTACCTCCATCAAGAGGGCCCGAACCTGGGTAAAACATCATGTTCCCTACCTCCTGTTACCATCCGGCCTAGACGCACAGTTCGGGACCCACTACCCGAGATCCGCCGGTTCTGACACCGACATTGGTGCTTTCATTGAGGGTTCCTCTGTGCTGTCACAATCAGGAAGGATGCCTCCTCCCGTCTTTAAAGACGGCGCCGTTGCTAAGGGAGCCTTGGCTGTCGGCCAAACCCTCCGGCTAGGTGGTTTCCTCATGACCGCCTGTTCGGCTGTTGCGCCGACGGTGACCTCTCGGGTCATCAAAAGCAACCTACACGTCAGCTCAAAGCTCATCGAGCAGCCAGATCCAATGGAGCTCTCTTCCGTAAACGAGCTCTTGGATCGCATCGCCGCCCTGGGGGTCGCTACGGATTACGACTAGGTTGGGCTTAAACCCGATCTAAGAGAAATTAACTCTCCCCAAGTCACCCACCACGTTGCCATGGTAGAGGCGCAGTGCGGCGACCCTTCATCTATTTTAAGGACTAGCTACGTCCGAATTCCCGACTCCTCCAAGCCGGATACCCGCGGAGAGGAGGATGTAACTCAAGACCTGAGCTTAGGATCAGGCAACGGGCTAGATTCGTTGGACAACATCCAAGAATCCGAACTTCAGAGTTCAGAAACTCTTCGGCCTCTGAATCTTGGATTGGGTGAGGTTTCAGATTCAACGACACCTGCCCACCCGAACATAAGCGATCTCTCCCAAATCAGGCAGAGGCCTGAGGAAACAGTACATCATTACTGGGCCAGATTCCTCCTGGTTATGAACAGGATAAAGGATTGCCGCGAGGGAGACGGAATCTCAATTTTCTACAGTAATTGCACAGACGAGGGAATCCTTAACGCCGTAAGTCGTCATGATATTACAGGCTTCGCTGACTTGGCGTCCATAGTACAAAAATACTGTGCGATGGAAAGCGCCTGGAAAACCGAAATAAAATTTTGGGATAATCCGGCCTTGAATAGTAATCCCGTTCGAACTAAGAGGGTGCATCATCATAGGACACCCGGGATAAACACCAAAAAGCCAAAACCCTCTACAGGGCATGGAACCGTATGGAAAGATGGCTTGATGGACCCTGTAGAATTCACAGTACAGAGGACGCCACACCAACTCACAGCCTTAGAGCATGTTGGATACTCTGGCAGGTGGCCAAAATTGGCGAGGACCGCTTAATTCTGGAGGCGGCAGAAAGCCAGCCCGAGGACACCAGTACCGTTCTCACAGTCTTCGAGACTTCCGCATCAAATAATATGCGAAAAAGAACACTCCGCAGCCTCGCCAAAGTCTATCAAGTTGCAACAATAAATCCATGGAGCGACACTGCTATTACCTTCAACGCAAGTGATGAACCTAGATTCTGAACAGCCCGAGCACCAGCCGCATTGGTCCTCAGTCCCATAGTGGACGGCTTTCGCCTCACCAAGGTGCTCATGGATGGAGGCAGCGGACTGAACCTCATTTATGAGGAAACCCTTCAAAAAATGGAAATAGACTGGAAGCGCATCAAGCGAAGCAGCACAACCTTTAGAGGAATAATCCCCAGTCGGGAAGCGCGCTGCACAGGAAAAATCACACTAGATGTGGTGTTCGGCACGCCGGATAATTACAGGTCCGAAGAAGTCACGTTTCAGGTGGCCCCGTTTAAGAGCGGATATCACGCTTTACTAGGGCGGGAAGCATTCACAATCTTCCAAGCAATACCCCATTACGGGTACATGAAGCTTAAGATGCCCGAGCCGAATGGAATTATCACTCTAGCTAGTGATCCGGACATAGCACTCCGCGCCGAAAACAAGACGGCCGCATTAGCCCTTGAAGCGCTATCCGAAGCCTTAGTGGCCGAGGAACTGACTGCGCTGCGCTCCAGGGTTAACAGGGATGATGTGATACTCGATAAGAGATCCAAATCCACATCCTTCAAGCCAGCCGACGAAATAGTCAAATTCCAGGTCCATCCAACGGACCCCAATAAAACAGCTTCAATCGGGGCACGACTGAACCCTGATGCAGACGCCGCACTACAAGAGTTCCTACGAGAGAACTGGGACATCTTCGCCTGGCACCCTTCAGACATGCCAGGGATCCCACGCAGGCTGGCCGAACACAGGTTAAATATCCTAAAAGGATTTAAACCTGTCAAACAAGCCCTTCGGCGTTTTTCCGAACCCAAGAGACAGGCTATGGGGGAGGAGCTAGCCAAGCTATTGGAGGCCGGATTCATCAGAGACATAAAGCATCCGGACTGGCTAGCAAACCTGGTGATGGTACCAAAGAAGGACAAATCCTGGCGCCTGTGTGTCGACTTTAAAGACCTTAACAAGGCTTGCCCAAAGGATCCCTTCCCCCTCCCCCGCATCGATCAAATTTTCGATGCCACCGCAGGACACGATTTGTTGTGTTTCCTCGACGCATACTCCCGTTACCATCAAATCAAGATGGCAGAATCAGACCAAGCTGCAACAGCATTCATCACACCATACGGCCCATTCTGCTTCAACACAATGCCCTTCGGGCTGAAAAACACCGGTGCAACATATTAGCGCATGATCCAGACATGTCTGGCAAACCAGATCGGCAAAACAGTGGAGGCGTATGTGGATGATGTGGTCGTCAAATCAATACATATCGAATCCCTAGTAAACGACTTGAGGCTTACATTCGATAACCTCCGAAAATATGACATCAAGCTCAACCCGGAAAAATGCGTCTTCGGCGTTCCAGCCGGAAAGCTCTTGGGCTTCATTGTATCCGGTAAAGGAATTGAAGCAAACCCAGCCAAGATCCGAGCTTTGTCACAATTGGATATCCAAAAGGACCTCAAACAAATACAAAAATTAACCGGATGCGTGGCGGCTTTAAGCCGCTTCATCTCCCGCTTGGGAGAAAAGGCACTACCCCTCTATCGCCTCCTTCGGCGCACCGAACACTTCGAGTGGACGGAGGCCGCCACGGCCGGACTTGATGAAATAAAAGCCACATTGGCAACAAACCCAGTCCTGGCCGCGCCGAACACCGGCGAACCAATGTTATTGTACATTGCAGCAACACATCAAGTTGTCAGCGCAGTGCTCGTTGTCGAGCGGGAAACGGACGGACACAAATTCCCCCTTCAAAGGCCGGTCTACTACGTATCCACTGTCCTCACTCCATGCAAATCACGGTACCCGCATTATCAAAAGATTTCATACGCGGTATTCATGGCATCCCGGAAGCTACGACACTACTTTCAAGAGTGTTCCATAACAGTAGCCTCGGAAGTACCACTCAACGATATTATCAACAACCGCGATGCAACGGGCCGGATTGCAAAATGGGCCATCGAGCTTCTCCCGTTCGATATAACCTATAGGCCACGGCGAGCTATTAAATCGTAAGTTTTGGCCGACTTCGTCGCAGAATGGACGGAGGCCGAGCTCCCTAAAGAGTACGACACATATTCAAACTGGATTATGCATTTCGACGGCTCCAAAATGTTGGCCGGACTGGGGGCTGGCGTCGTCCTGACGTCTCCCACAGGAGACACAGTCCAATATGTGCTCCAGATCATGTACACGGATTCCAACAATGCAGCCGAATATGAGGCCCTCCTACATGGTCTCCGGATAGCAGTATCCATGGGTATCCAGCGCCTAGAGGTACGCGGGGATTCAAACCTCGCGATATCCCAAATAAATGGAGACTTCGATGCCAAGGACCCAAAAATGGCAGCTTACTACAATGCCGTCCTAAAAATGTCAGCTCGGTTTGAAGGGCTGGAGTTTCACCATATAGCCCGAGAAAACAATCAAGCAGCGGACGTCCTGGCACGCATCGGAGCAAAACGCGATGCAGTCCCCCCAACATCTTTTTGGAAAGATTGTTCAAGCCATCCGTAGCATGGGAGGGGGAACCCGCAAATAACAGCCCGGACCCAGCCACACCACTCGACGCCGAACAATCTGACACAATTGGAGGCTCTGCCAATGAAATTACACCTTCAGCCCACGTAATAATGGCGGTTATCGCCCCGTGGACAGAACCATTCCTAGCCTACCTTACTAGGCAGGAACTCCCGGAGGACCAAAACGAGGCCCGCTGCATAGTGCGGCGATCTAAAGCCTATAGAGTCCATGAGGGAGAGCTTTATAAGAAAAGCACTACCGGAGTCCTTCAAAGGTGCATCTCCGAAGAGGAAGGGCGGAACCTTCTGGCTGAAATTCATGCCGGACTCGGTGGTCACCACGCCGCTGCTCGGTCCCTTGTTAGCAAGGCTTTCCGTACAGGCTTTTTTTGGCCGACGGCCCGGGCAGACGCTCAGGACCTAGTCCAACGATGCGCTGGTTGCCAACTTTTTGCCAACCAAAGCCATATGCCACCCACCGCACTCCAAACTATACCCATCACCTGGCCTTTTGCGGTCTGGGGGCTTGACATGGTCGGACCCCTTAAAGGTGGGACCGATAGGAAAAAATACTTACTGGTCATGGTGGATAAGTTCACCAAATGGATAGAAGCCAAGCCTATTAAAACGGCCGAATCCGGACCTATGATAGACTTCATATCCGGGGTTGTACACCGTTATGGTGTCCCCCACAACATCATAACCGATAACGGTACAAACTTTACCGCCGACGAGGTAAAACTCTGGTGCAAAAACATGGGCATCAAGCTCGATTATGATTCCGTCTATCACCCACAAACCAACGGCCAGGTCGAATGCGCAAATGGTCTTATCATGAGCAGCATTAAACCCAGACTGGTGCGATCCCTCAAGGAATCTAACACGCACTGGGTAGAGGAGCTCGACTCCGTGCTATGGGGGCTGCGGACCATGCCAAATCGCACCACCGGATACACACCATTTTTATGGTGTACGGCGCAGAGGCAGTTCTGCCCTGCGACATAATTCATGACTCACCTAGAGTGCGCATGTACGAAGAAAGAGAAGCCGAGCTCGATCGGAAGGACAACTTGGACACCCTGGAGGAGGAGCGTGACGTGGAAAAAGCCCGTTCCGCATTTTATCAACAGCAGGCCCGAAGATATCAAAGCAGAGAAGTACGGGCCAAAAATTACAATGTTGGCGAACTAGTTCTACGCCTGTCGGATAAGAAAAAGGACAAACTCAAGCCCAAGTGGGAAGGTCCATTCATAATCGACCAAGTCCTGACTGGTGGGGCGTACCGCCTGCGAGATGCGTCGGATAACCGACTCGAGCCGAACCCGTGGAACGCCACTCGTCTCTGAAGATTCTATGCCTAGCGCCGGACTCTGTGTTCGTCTCCTTCCTCTGTCCATTTTTTGCATTTTTTTCTTTGTCTTACATTTCTCTCATGCCCCTCTTTTCTTTTATAGCCCTTAAAGGCTCATCTAGTGACGCACCACTCGCGCTCATTAAACCTGGGGGCTTATTTAACAGAAGCTTATTTATACGGGCTTCACGCCCAACACATGCGTCAAACTTCTGCATGTACCTTTTTCTTCACCATTATATGCATCGATATGACTTAAGTTTTGGCCAAGCTGGGTTGCCTGGCTCCTGTGCTTACCCCTACGTTCCCGATTGTTTGGCTAGGCGGTAAAGGGAGCACCTCTGCGATTGTTACTGCCAGGTCAGCCGGATGTGTACCTCAGACTGGGTGAAGCCGAAAGCTGGCGTTCTTAAGAGAATATTCGGTCGGTGAAATAAAAGATGATCTTTTTACTCATTTTATGCGCCCCCAGATGCTTTTTCTACGTCTTTTCACGCAGTCCGGACATGCACTTTAGGGCATGCCTCCCAGCGAAAGGAACCCTTAACGGAACTATTCTCTCTGAAAGATGTTTCTTACTAACCATGTAATATAACATAACTAGTTGGGCACTTGTCTGATAAAGCACTAATGACCCCTACGCCTGGTCTCCACGCATACCCCGGTTCTTATATAACCGCTACGGTATTCGGACACACTCCGGACCGTCAGGTCCCGAGGTTGAAGCGAAAAGGTCGGCAACGACAAACGATCTACAATCCGGCTAGAAGGCATTACACATGTCAATTCAAAATTACATAGTCATTCTGACTGATTGTATTCCTCTTCTATACCATCTAACATGCTGTCTAATTTACAGTCCTGCTAGGAATACTTCGCGGCTAACTCTACTTGGCCGTATACTAAGCTTACAGGGATCTCCTTCCCGTCAGGCCCCACTGGTCCGACCTCGGCCATGTGGTTTGTGTCAGACTTCGTAAAACGGGTCTTCACCATGGCCCAGGCCTCCCTAGCGCCTTGTCGGCAGGCCGATATCTTCCACAACCGGAAGCGCCGCCGAGCTCCGTTCAGCTTCTCCGCAAGCTCTCCAAGGCCCTCGGGCATGGAGTGGGCAGGCCATAAGGCTTGGGCAACGCCTCGCATCGCCTGCTGAATTCGCTCGTGCAGTTGCATGAGTTCGGGAAGAAGGTCACCCATAGAACCGGGCATCTCCTCTGCAGGACGACCTGTGAGCATACCTACAGACATTACTCTGTTAGTCGACTTCCTCGCCGAACTCTTTTTTCAAAGTTCGTTCAAGCACTTACTAAATATGCCGCGTCGAAGCCGCTGATTCTCCTTCGTGGAGTCCGACAGCTGGCCACGAACATCTTTAAGTTCAACGTCCAGCCTAGTGTTGGCATCCTGAAGATCATTCTTCTCTCGCCTCACCTTTGTCAACGTACTCTCACCGGCCTTTAGCTGGCGTAAGAGTTGTTGCTTTTCCGGATCGAGTCCGACGCCATCTGCAACATGATTTGTCAGATTTGCACCCACACCGCACAATACTAATCTTTCAAAGTGTATCTTACCTGAGGGGGTCTCTTTGGGCTCCCCTGCTGCGACTAGTGCGGCCTCTAGTTGGGCCTTGCACTTTTCCAGCTCCTGGGACAGTACAGTATTCTTCTCTGTAAGAACCTGCATATTAAATGATCCTTAAATCAGTCGCTCTAACTGTTTCAAGTCTCGGGGGCTACTGGTATATATATATTTGACCAAAATTTTCTTACCCGTATGTCTTTTACATACTGCTCCGTGGCTCTGGCTAAACCATTTTGAGCGGCACGGAGGTATGCATCTCCCGAATTAAAGGCATCTAAAGCCTCTTGGGAGAAACAAGCGTCGCGTAGAACTGTCCGGCGACGCCTGTGGTTCATGGCACTCTCCACTTCAGAATTTGTGGCAGACAGCCTGTCCGCATCCTCTGTTGGAGGAGCGTCCGGTGCGCGCCTTGTGCTCGCCTCCGCTTCCTGGCCAGACGTTGGAGCCTGGCTGGTGGAGGCACGATTGGCAACCTCTCCGGATGTAGTCCGGCGAGGTCTCTTCGTTCTGAAGATAGCACGAACATTAATATGCCCTGACAGAATAACACCAGGGAAACAGAGGGTGCGTATACCTTTGCGCCGACATCTCAGTCCGGACTACATTCCTTTTTGCCCCACGGGGCCCTGCAGCCCCTCGTTGGCTAGCCGCCGCAGGTTCGGCCTCCTACCTCGGAAATCTCCCCTGCAAAACACGGTTGTCGTCAGAAACACCGGAATACGTGAGAGTGGAATCTCTCTCAAGGGAATGAGACTCCGGTTTCTGTCACCTGGGAGGCCGGGATTAACCCTGGGTAATCAGCCATGATGGCTACCAAGGTATTGTCCTTGCTTAGCTGATGGAACACCCCGTCGATAAGCTCCACCGATATGTCTGGATCCTCTTCGGAGTCCGGATCGAGGGACCGTTCTGGGTCCTCGGGCTGTGGAGGGCGGCTGTTTATATCCTTTACCGCCTGTCGCAGTTCCTGCATTGAAGTCGTTAGACTACATATCTCACCGTGGGAGTATAAAACAAATGGGCAAGCGCAGTTGTTCACTTACCCAACTTGGAGGATCTTACATAGTAAATCCGGCCTGCGGGTTGACGCGGAGGAATTCCTCCTTTTCTCCCTTGTACAAAAAGGATAAGATCTTTACTAGAGAGGCAGCTGAGGCCGGCCCCTTACGACCGTAACGGGTGGCGTCATCCTCCCCGTTGAAATCCCACATGGGGTGGCCTCTATATTGAAGTGGCTGCACCCCCCGCATAATGCATGCGGCCATGACTCCAATCATGGTTAGTCCGGATTGAGCCAACAGTCTTATCTGGCCCATCAGGTAAAGGACGTCTATGTCGCTTTCTCTCTGAGAGCTCCGCGGACGCCAGCTCAAGCGTTTCTTCAATGGAGCACTGTTGAACTCAGGGAGACCGACCCGGATAGGGTCCGGTAGCGGGACGTCATCTATGTAAAACCATTCCGAAGGCCAGTCCTCGGACGCCTTCTTTGGGGTTCCGGATAGGTATCCGGTCCCGGCGATGCGCCATACTTCGGCTCCGCCCACTTGGTATATAGACCCCTCTCGAGAACGGGGCACCAGGCAGAATAACCTCTTCCACAGCGCGAAATGAGCCTCAACGCCTAAAAATAGCTCGCAAAGGGCGACGAAACCCGCAATATGTAATACAGAGGCGGGCGTGAGATTGTGCAGCTGGAGGCCATAGAACTCCAGAAGCCCGCGGAGAAATGGATGAATTGGAAACCCCAGTCCCCTTATTAGATAGGGGATGAGGCACACCCGCTCTCCTTTAGAAGGATTGGGGGTGCTCTCCGCTTGTTTTCCGCCATTGTAAGTGGCGAGACCGGCTCGGACCGGGACCATGTATGCCTAAGGGAAGAATCCCTTGGCCTGAAGCGACACTAACTCACTATGCGGGATGGTGCAACTCTCCCAGTCCCCGGGTTTGGGACTGGAGGGGCGAGGGGAGGAGCTGCGACGGTTGGTCATGTTGGAATGGACCTTTGGTTGGAAGCGCTCTGATGATAACTCGCGGAAAGGAGAAGATGTGGTTTGGACCTAAATCCCCATCCCGTTAAATAGGCGGCTCGTTTATGCGGCTAGGGGTGTGGATGTAAAAATGCCCCGGCTTTTCGCATTCGTTTGACACGTGGAAGACGGCCATTATTGGGCGTGGAAGCCGAGGAGCACTACATTACAAAAATTGGACATTATTCCTACAGGTACACAAGATTTGGAGAAGAACCCGCCTTGCAATGCCAAACAATCTGCGCGCCGGACTCGTCGTCATTGAAGCCTGGTTCGGGGGCTACTGAGGGAGTCCTGGATTAGGGGGTGTTCGGGTAGCCGGACTATACCTTCAGCCGGACTCCTGGACTATGAAGATACAAGATTGAAGACTTCGTCCCGTGTCTGGATGGGACTTTCCTTGGCGTGGAAGGCAAGCTTGGCGATGCAGATATTCAAGATCTCCTACCCTTGTAACCGACTCTGTGTAACCCTAACCCTATCCGGTGTCTATATAAACCGGAGGGTTGTAGTCCATAGGCAATCAACTCCACACACAACAATCATACCATAGGCTAGCTTCTAGGGTTTAGCCTCCTTGATCTCGTGGTAGATCTACTCTTGTACTACCCATATCATCAATATTAATCAAGCAGGACGTAGGGTTTTACCTCCATCAAGAGGGCCCAAACCTGGGTAAAACATCGTGTTCCCTGCCTCCTGTTACCATCCGGCCTAGACGCACAGTTCGGGACCCACTACCCGAGATCCGCCGGTTTTGACACCGACACTAGGCATGATCATGTATATAGGCATCACGTCCGTGACAAGTAGACCGACTCCTGCCTGCATCTACTACTATTACTCCACACATCGACCGCTATCCAGCATGCATCTAGAGTATTAAGTTCATAAGAACAGAGTAATGCATTAGGTAAGATGACATGATGTAGAGGGATAAACTCAAGCAATATGATATAAACCCCATCTTTTTATCCTTAATGGCAACAATACAATACGTGTCGTTTCCCTTTTTGTCACCGGGATCGAGCACCGCAAGATTGAACCCAAAGCTAAGCACTTCTCCCATTGCAAGAAAGATCAATCTAGTAGGCCAAACCAAACTGATAATTTGAAGAGACTTGCAAAGATAACCAATCATACATAAAAGATTTCAGAGAAGAATCAAATATTGTTCATAGATAGACTTGATCATAAACCCACAATTCATCGGATCTCGACAAACACACTGCAAAAAGAGTTACATCGAATAGATCTCCAAGAAGATCGAGGAGAACTTTGTATTGAGATTCAAAGAGAGAGAAGAAGCCATCTAGCTAGTAGCTATGGACCCGAAGGTCTGAAGTAAACTACTCACACATCATCGGAGGGGCCATGGAGTTGATGTAGAGGCCCTCCATGGTCGATGCCCCCTCCGGTGGAGCTCCGGAAAAGGCCCCAAGATGGGATCTCTTGGGTACATAAGGTTGCGGCTGTGGAAATAGGGTTTCGTGGTGCTCCTGGATGTTTTCCAGTTATATGAATATATAGGAGGAAGAAGTAGGTCGGTGGAGCCACGAGGGGCCCACGAGGGGGGAGGGCGCGCCCAGGGGGGTAGGCACGCCCCCTGCCTCGTGGCCACCTCGTTGGTTGCTTGACTTCTACTCCAAGTCCTCTGGATCATGTTTGTTCCAAAATAACTCTCCCAAAGGTTTCATTCTGTTTGGATTCTGTTTGATATTCCTTTTCTGTGAAACACCGAAATAGGCAAAAAAATAGCAATTTGCACTGGGCCTTGGGTTAGTAGGTTAGTCCCAAAAATAATATAAAAGTGTAAAATAAAGCCCATTAACATCCAAAACAGATAATATAATAGCATGGAACAATCAAAAATTATAGATACATTGGAGACGTATCAAGCATCCCCGAGCTTAATTCATGCTCGTCCTCGAGTAGGTAAATGATAAAAACAGAATTTTTGATGTGGAATGCAACCTAGCATAATTCTAAATTTAATTCTCTTTATTGTGGAATGAATATTCAGATCCGAGAGATTCAAGAAAAAAGTTTAATATTGACATAAAAATAATAATACTTCAAGCATACTAAGTAAGCAATTATGTCTTCTCAAAATAACATGGCAAAAGAATGTTCAACCCTACAAAATCATATAGTCTAGTCATGCTCCATTTTCGTCACACAAGAATGCTCTCATCATGCACAACCCTGATGACAAGCCAAGCAATTGTTTCACACTTTAGTAATCTCAAACTTTTTTCAACTTTCATGCAATACATGAGCGTGAGCCATGGATATAGCACTATGGGTGGAATAGAATATGATGATGGGGGTTATGTGGAGAGGACAAAAAAGGAGAAAGTATCACATCAACGCGGCTAATCAATGGGCTAGGGAGATGCCCATCAATTGATGTCAATGCAAGGAGTAGGGATTGCCATGCAAAGGATGCACTAGAGCTATAAATGTATGAAAGATCAACAAAAGAAACTAAGTGGGTGTGCATCCAACTTGCTTGCTCACGAAGACCTAGGGCATTTAAGGAAGCCCATTGTTGGAATATACAAGCCAAGTTCTATAATGAAAAATTCCCACTAGTATATGAAAGTGACAAAACAAGAGACTCTCTATCATAAAGATCATGGTGCTACTTTGAAGCACAAGTGTGGAAAAAAAGCATAGTAGCATTGCCCCTTTTTATTTCTTTTCCCTTTTCTTCTTCTTTTTTTCTTCTTTTTTATTTGGGACAATGCTCTATTAATGATGATCATCACACTTCTATTTATTTACAACTCAATGATTACAAGTCGATACTGGAACAAGGTATGACTCTATATGAATGCCTCCGGCGGTGTATCAGGAAGGGCAATGAATCAAGAGTGACATGTATTAAAAATTATGAACGGTGGCTTTGCCACAAATACGATGTCAACTACATGATCATGCAAGGAAATATGACAATGATGAACGGTGGAAAGTTGCATGGCAATATATCTCAGAATGGCTATGGAAATGCCATAATAGGTAGGTATGGTGGCTGTTTTGAGGAAGATATAAGGAGGTTTATGTGTGACAGAGCATATCATATCACGGGGTTTGGATGCACCGGCGAAGTTTGCACGAACTCTCAAGGTGAGAAAGGGCAATGCACGGTAGCGAAGAGGCTAGCAATGATGGAAGGGTGAGAGTGCGTATAATCCATGGACTCAATATTAGTCATAAAGAACTCACATACTTATTGCAAAAATCTACAAGTCATCAAAAACCAAGCATTACATGCATGCTCCTAGGGGGATAGATTGGTAGGAAAAGACCATCGCTCGTCCCCGACCGCCACTCATAAGGAAGACAATCAAATAACACGTCATGTTACAAATTTGTTACACGACGGTCACCATATGTGCATGCTACGGGACTTGCAAACTTTAACACAACTATTTCTCAAATTCACAACTACTCAACTAGCACTCTCTAATATTACCACCTTTATATCTCAAAACAATTATCAAGTATCAAACTTCTCCTAGTACTCAATGCACTTTTTATGGAATTTTTTATTATACCGATCTTGGATGCCTATCATATTAGGACTAAATTCATAATCAAAGCAAATTACCATGTTGTTCTAAAGGACTCTAAAAATAATATAAGTGAAGCATGAGAGATCAATAATTTCTATAAAATAAAACCACCACCGTGCTCTAAAAGATATAAGCGAAGCACTAGAGCAAAATTATCTAGCTCAAAAGATATAAGTGAAGCACATAGAGTATTCTAATAAATTCCAATTCATGTGTATCTCTCCCAAAAGGTGTGTACAGCAAGTATGATTGTGGTAAACTAAAAAGCAAAGACTCAAATCATACAAGACGCTCCAAGCAAAACACATTGTTAAGGCATATCTCTCTCGATGTGGTTTTGGTGATTGATGACAACATGTTTGCGGACTAATCGTGTGCTTTGAGCATTTCAGAGTTTCATACTTTGGCACGAGACGTTTTATTTCCCCTCGGAGTGTTATTCAAGACGGTGTAGCTCTTTCGTTTCTATTTTGGTGGACTAGTTTCGTAGGAGGCACTGTACTATCAAGAGGGGGTTCGCTTTGGTATGGCTAGGGTGGAATCAACATGTACACATCCTTTTCACACCCTCTGAGCCTTTTCGCTTCAACGGAGAGCTCATTCCCCTTCATTGTGCTTGTTTTGGGTCCCAGCAGTAGTACCGCGGTCCCCAGCGGTAGTACCGCTCAAGAGCCACAGGCGGCAGTACCGCTCGACAACGGTAGTACCGCCTGTGGGTCCTCACTGTAGTACCACTGCGACACCGGGCTCCTACCGCGTCGATTTGAGGGGGTCGCCTCTCGTGTTGGATTGTGCGGCACTAAGCAGCGGCAGTAGATGAGGTAGTGCCGCTCGAGAGAGGTAGTACCGCCCTACCACCGCGGTAGTACCGCACACGGGTCCGAACGGCAGTACCGCATGGAGGAGCGGTAGTACCGCTGCCCTCAGCGGTAGTACCGCCCTCTGCGGGGCTGTTTAGGGGGTTAACGGTTGGATTGTTTCCCCCACTATAAAAGGGGTCTTCTTCCCCAAAGTTGACTTACCTCTTCCCCCCAAAGCTCCATTAATGCTCCGAGTTCCATTTTCGCCCAATCTCTCTCCCTAGCCAATCAAACTTGTTGATTTGCTCGGGATTGGTTGAGAAGGCCCCGATCTATGCTTCCACCAAGAAATTTGATTCCACCACTAATCCCTAGCGGATCTTGTTACTCTTGGGTCTTTGAGCACCCTAGACGGTTGAGGTCACCACGGAGCCATAGTCCATTGCGGTGAAGCTTCGTGGTGTTGTTGGGAGCCTCTGATTAAGTTGTGGAGATTGCCCCAACCTTGTTTGTAAAGGTCCGGTCGCCGCCTCCAAGGGCACCAATAGTGGAATCACGACATCTTGCATTGTGTGAGGGCGTGAGGAGAATACGGTGGCCCTAGTGGCTTCTTGGGGAGCATTGTGCCTCCACACCACTCCAACAAAGACGTACATCCCCTCAAAAGGAAGGAACTTCGGTAACACATCCTCGTCTTCACGACTCCACTCTTGGTTATCTCGTACCTTTACTTGTGCACGCTTATTTGTGTTACTTCCCTTGCTTGCTTGTGTGCTTGTTGTTGTTGCATCATATAGGTTGCTCACCTAGTTGCACATCTAGACAACCTACTTTGATGCAAAGTTTAATTTGGTAAAGAAAAGCTAAAAATTGTTAGTTGCCTATTTACCCCCCTCTAGTCAACTATATCGATCCTTTCAATTGGTATCAGAGCCTAGTCTCTTTACTAAGGACTTTATCGTCCGAAGAGTATGGCTGACACCATAGACGGTGTGGAGGAGCACTCAGTGTGAATCCTATCTCGTCTACGGGCAATGGGGAAATGCTACCTCTTGAGCACTTGCGTTGGTTTTCCCTTGAAGAGGAAAGGGTGATGCAGCAAAGTAGCGTAAGTATTTCCCTCTGTTTTTGAGAACCAAGGTATCAATCCAGTAGGAGGCCGCGCACAAGTCCCTCGCACCTACACAAACAAATAAATCCTCGCAACCAACGCGATAAGGGGTTTTCAATCCCTACACGGTCACTTACGAGAGTGAGATCTGATAGATATGATAAGATAATATTTTTGGTATTTTTATGATAAAGAGAAATAAAAGATGCAAAGTAAAATAAATGGCAAAGGAAATAACTAAGTATTGGAAGATTAATATGATGGAAGATAGACCCGGGAGACATAGGTTTCATTATTGGCTTCTCTCAAGAGCATAAATATTTACGGTGGGTGAATAAATTACTGTTGAGAAATTGACAGAATTGAGCATAGTTATGAGAATATTTAGGTATGATCATATATATAGGCATCACGTCGGAGACAAGTAGACCGATTCCTGCCTGCATCTACTACTATTACTCCACACATCGATCCCTATCCAGCATGCATCTAGAGTATTAAGTTCAAGAGAACAGAGTAACGCTTTAAGCAAGATGACATGATGTAGAGGGATAAACTCATGCAATATGATATAAACCCCATCTTGTTATCCTCGATGGCAACAATACAATACGTGCCTTGCTGCCCCTACTGTCACTAGGAAAGGACACCGCAAGATTGAACCCAAAGCTAAGCACTTCTCCCATTGCAAGAAAGATCAATCTAGTAGGACAAACCAAACTGATAATTCGAAGAGACTTGCAAAGATAACCAATCATACATAAAAGAATTCAGAGAAGATTCAAATATTGTTCATAGATAAACTTGATCATAAACCCACAATTCATCGGTCTCAACAAACACACCGCAAAAGAAGATTACATCGAATAGATATCCACAAGAGAGGGGGAGAACTTTGTATTGAGATCCAAAAAGAGAGAAGAAGTCATCTAGCTAATAACTATGGACCCGTAGGTCTGAAGTAAATGATACGTCTCCAACGTATCTATAATTTTTGATTGCTCCATGCTATATTATCTACTGTTTTGGGCAATATTGGGCTTTATTTTCCAGTTTTATATTATTTTTGGGACTAACCTATTAACCGGAGGCCTAGCCCAGATTTGCTGTTTTATGCCTATTTTAGTGTTTCGAAGAAAAGGAATATCAAACAGGTCGAAACGAAACGAAATCAACTGGAGAAATTATTTTTGGAACGAAAGCCACCGAATAGACTTGGACTCCACGTCAGGAGATATGGGAGGTGCTCACGAGGGTGGGGGGCACCCCCCTAGGGGGCGCCCCCTGCCTCGTGGGGACCCCGTAGCTCCTCCGACGTACCCCCTGCACCCATATATACCTACGTACCCTAAAACTTCTAGAACAAACAATAGATCGGGAGTTCCGCCGCCAGAAGCCTCCATAGCCACCAAAAACCAATCTAGACCCGTTCCGGCACCTTGTCGGAGTGGGCAATCCTTCTCCGGTGGCCATCTTCATCATCCCGGTGCTCTCCATGACGAGGAGGGAGTAGTTCTCCCTCGGGGCTGAGGGTATGTACCAGTAGCTATGTGTTTGATCTCTCTCTCTCTCTCTCTCGCTCGCTCTCGTGTTCTTGATTTGGCACGATCTTGATGTATCGCGAGCTTTGCTATTATAGTTGGATTCTATGATGTTTCTTCCCCCTCTACTCTCTTGTAATTAATTGAGTTTCCCCTTTGAAGTAATCTTATCGGATTGAGTCTTTAAAGATTTGAGAACACTTGATGTATGTCTTGCCGTGGATATCTGTGGTGACAATGGGATATCACGTGATTCACTTGATGTATGTTTTGGTGACCAACTTGCGGGTTCCGCCCATGAACCTATGCATAGGGGTTGGCACACGTTTTCGTTGTGATTCTCCGGTAGAAACTTTTGGGCACTCTTTGAGGTCCTATGTGTTGGTTGAATAGATGAATCTGAGATTGTGTGATGCATATCATATAATCATGCCCACGGATACTTGAGGTGACATTGGAGTATCTAGGTGACATTAGGGTTTTGGTTGATTTGTGTCTTAAGGTGTTATTCTAGTACGAACTCTAGGGCTGTTTGTGACACTTATAGGAATAGCCCAGCGGATTGATTGGAAAGAATAACTTTGAGGTGGTTTCGTACCCTACCATAATCTCTTCGTTCGTTCTCCGCTATTAGTGACTTTGGAGTGACTCTTTGTTGCATGTTGAGGTATAGTTATGTGATCCAATTATGATATTATTGTTGAGGGAACTTACACTAGCGAAAGTATGAAACCTAGGCCTTATTTCCTATCATTGCAATACCGTTTACGCTCACTTTTACCATTAGTTACCTTGCTGTTTTTATAATTTCATATTATAAATACTATTATCTACTATCCATATACCACTTGTATCACCATCTCTTTGCCGAACTAGTGCACCTATACAATTTACCATTGTATTGGGTGTGTTGGGGACACAAGCGACTCTTTGTTATTTGGTTGCAGGGTTGCTTGAGAGAGACCATCTTCATCCTACGCCTCCTATGGATTGATAAACCTTAGGTCATCCACTTGAGGGAAATTTGCTACTGTCCTACAAACCTCTACACTTGGAGGCCCAACAACGTCTACAAGAAGAAGGTTGTGTAGTAGACATCAAGCTCTTTTCTAGCGCCGTTGCCGGGGAGGTGAGTGCTTGAAGGTATATCTTTAGATCTTGCAATCGAGTCTTTTAGTTTCTTGTTTTATCACTGGTTTAGTCTATAAAAGAAAACTACAAAAAAATGGAATTGAGTTTGTCTCATACGCTTCATCTTTTTAATATCTTTCGTGAGTATGATGGAAAGGAAAATTGTGCTCAAGTGCTAGAAGAAGAAATCTATAAAATGTTTGGCACTAAATATTTGAATGATGAGCATGATTGCAATGTTGTTAGTATGAATTCCTTGAAAATCCATGATGCTAATGATATGCAAAACCACAATCTTGGGGAAGCTATGTTTGATGAAGATGATATTTTTTGTCCCCCAAGTTTTGTTGAGAAAATTTATTATGATGGAAGCATGCCTCCTATCTATGATGATTATTGTGATGACACGTATGCTTTAAATAATAATGATGACCATGAAACTTGTCATCTTGATCTTAATTTTCAATCACATGATAGTTATTTTGTTGAGTTTGCTCCCACTATTATTCATGAAAAGAATTTTGTTTGTGTGGAGAGTAGTAAATTTTCTATGCTTGTAGATCATGAAAAGAATGTTTTAGCTGCTGGTTATATTTTTTAATTCATCCATGATGCTACTGAAAATTATTATGAGGGAGGAATATATGCATGTAGGAATTGATAATATCAAGTTTCCTCTCTATGTGCTTAAATTTTTGAAGTTATGCTTGTTTTAGCTTCCTATGCAAGTTGATTATTGTTATCATAAGTTGTTTGCTCACAAAATCCCTATGCATAGGAAGTGGGTTATACTTAAATGTGCTAGTCATATTCTTCATGATTCTCTCTTTATGTTTCAATTCTTATCTTTTATGTGAGCATCATTGACATCATCATGCCTAGCTAGGGGCGTTAAACGATAGCGTTTGTTGGGAGGCAACCCAATTTTATTTTTGTTCCATGCTTTTTGTTCCTGTTTAGTAATAAATAATTCATCTAGCCTCTTTTTAGATGTGGTTTTATGTGTTTAATTAGTGTTTGTGCCAAGTAGAACCTTTGGGAAGACTTGGGGAAAGTCTTGTTGATCATGCTGTCAAAAACAGAAACTTTAGCGCTCATGAGAATTGCTGCCATTTTTATTTGGAGAGTGCTATTTAGTTAATTATTTTTGAATATGATTAATAGATAAATTCCTCAGGTCCAGAAATTTATTTGTGAATTTTATGAGTTCCAGAAGTATACGTTTGATCCAGATTACTTCAGACTGTTCTATTTTTGACAGATTCTGTTTTTGATGTGTTGTTTGCTTATTTTGATGAATCTATGGCTAGTAAAATAGTTTATAAACCACAGAGAAGTTGTAATACAGTAGGTTTAACACCAATATAAATAAATAATGAGTTCATTACAGTACCTTGAATTGGTCTTTTGTTTTCTTATACTAACGGAGCTTACGAGTTTTCTGTTAAGTTTTGTGTTGTGAAGTTTTCAAGTTTTGGGTAAGGATTCGATGGACTATGGAATAAGGAGTGGCAAGAGCCTAAGATTGGGGATTCCCAAGGCACCCCAAGGTAATATGCAAGGACAACCAAGAGCCTAAGCTTGGGGATGGCCCGGAAGGCATCCCCTCTTTCGTCTTCGTTCATCAGTAACTTTACTTGGAGCTATATTTTTATTCACCACATGATATGTGTTTTGCTTGGAGCGCCAATCTATTTTGTTAGGATTTGCTTGCTGTTATTTAGAACAATGTTTTGCATCTTTTATTCCAATAAAAGTGGCATTGATAGTCTTTACTATGCCTATGTTACAAGTCTTCATGTTGCTGTTTGAAAACAGAAAGTTTACCGCTGTTGCAATAATTCCCTAGAAAATTAAGAATGTGATAAAATATTGAAACCTTTTGCATATTAAGCTATGATAAATTTACCACAGTGGGAATTTTCTTTCATAATTTTTGGAGTTAGGGAAGTATGGATGTTGCAGCATTCTTTACAGACTATCCTGTTTAGGCAGATTGCTGTTATGTTTGCATATGTTTGTTTCTTTAATGATTCTATTTGAGGATAGGACTATTAAATATTCAGAGGCATTTAGTATAAAATGTTGAATAATAATTTTAGTGATTTGCTACAGTAGAGTATGATAAGGTTTTGCAATGGTTTATACTAACTTATCTCACGAGTCCTTGTTGAGTTTTGTGTGGATGAAGCTTTTGAGATTTAGGGAGACCTTGATATGAGAGGAATTAAGGAGACACAAAAGCTCAAGCTTGGGGATGCCCAAGGCACCCCAAGATAATATTTCAAGAAGTCTCAAGCGCCTAAGCTTGGGGATGCCCCGGTTGGCATCCCACCTTTCTTCTTCAACAACTATCGGTTAGTATCGGTTGATCCTAAGTTGTTGCTTCTTCACATGATGTTTGCCATTCTTAGATGTCATTTTATTTTGTTTTGCTTGCTGTTTGAATAAAATACCAAGATCTGAAATTATTAAATGTTAGAGAGTCTTCACATAGTTGCATAATTATTCGACTACTCATTGATCTTCACTTATATCTTTCGGAAGAGTTTGTCATTTGCTCTAGTGCTTCACTTATATATTTTAGAGCACAATGGTGGTAGTTTTATTTTGAAGAAATAGATGAACTCTCATACTTCAATTATATTATTTTGAGAGTCTTAAATATCATTGTAATTTTCTTAAAATCTTAATACGCTAGGTATTCAAGAATAATAAAATTCTCTTATGAGTGTGTTGAATACTATGAGAAGTTTGATACTTGATAATTGTTTTGAGATATGGAGATGGTGATATTAGAGTCATGCTAGTTGAGTAGTTGTGGATTTGATAAATACTTGTGTTGAAGTTTGTGATTCCCGTAGCATGCATGTATGGTGAACCGTTATGTGATGAAGTCGGAGCATGATTTGTTTATTGATTGTCCTCCTTATGAGTGGCGGTCGGGGACGAGCGATGGTCTTTTCCTACCAATCTATCCCCCTAGGAGCATGCATGTAATACTTTGCTTTGATAACTTCTAGATTTTTGCAATAAGTATATGAGTTCTTTATGACTAATGTTGAGTCCATGGATTATACGCACTCTCACCCTTCCACCTTTGCTAGCCTCTCTAGTACCGCGCACCTTTCGCCGGTACCATAAACCCACCATTTACCTTCCCCAAAACAGCCACCATACCTACCTATTATGGCATTTCCATAGTCATTCCGAGATATATTGCCATTCAACTTTCCATCGTTCTGTTTATTATGACACGCTTCATCATTGTCATATTGCTTTGCATGATCATGTAGTTGACATCGTATTTGTGGCAAAGCCACCATTCATAATTCTTTCATGCATGTCACTCATGCATCATTGCACATCTCGGTACACCGTCGGAGGCATTCATATAGAGTCATATCTTGCTCTAAGTATCGAGTTGTAATTCTTGAGTTGTAAGTAAATAAAAGTGTGATGATCATCATTATTAGAGCATTGTCCCAGTGAGGAAAGGATGATGGAGACTATGATTCCCCCATAAGTCGGGATGAGACTCCGGACGAAAAAAAGAGAAAGTCCATAAAAAAATAGAAGGCCCAAAAAAAAGGAGAAAGGCCATAAAAAAAGAGAAGGCCCAAATAAAAAAAATGAGAGAAAAAGAGAGAAGGCACAATGCTACTATCCTTTTACCACACTTGTGCTTCAAAGTAGCACCATGATCTTTATGATAGAGAGTCTCCTATGTTGTCACTTTCATATACTAGTGGGAATCTTACATTATAGAACTTGGCTTGTATATTCCAATGATGGGCTTGCTCAAAATGCCCTAGGTCTTCGTGAGCAAGCAAGTTGGATGCACACCCACTTAGTTTCTTTTGAGCTTTCATAAACTTATAGCTCTAGTGCATCCGTTGCATGGCAATCCCTACTCACTCACATTGATATCTATTGATGGGCATCCCCATAGCCTGTTGATACGCTTAGTCGATGTGAGACTATCTTCTTCCTTTTTGTCTTCTCCACAACCACCATTCTATTCCACCTATAGTGCTATATCCATGGCTCACACTCATATATTGCGTGAAGATTGAAAAAGTTTGAGAACATCAGAAGTATGAAACAATTGCTTGGCTTGCCATTGGGGTTGTGCATGATTTAAATATGTTGTGTGGTGAAGATGGAGCATAACCAGACTATATGATTTTGTAGGGATAGCTTTCTTTGGCCATGTTATTTTGAGAAGACATAATTTCTTAGTTAGTATGCTTGCAGTATTATCATTTTTATGTCAATATGAACTTTTGTCTTGAATCTTATGGATCTGAATATTCATACCACAATCAAGAAGAATTACATTAAAATTATGCCAACTAGCATTCCACATCAAAAATTATCTTTTTTATCATTTACCTACTCGAGGACGAGCAGGAATTAAGCCATGAATGTGGCCATAAGATTGATCATTTAGCTTGAAAGCCATGAATCTTCACGCATGATAGCTCATTTCTGAGAACACTTTTTTAAAATAATTACCGTATTACAAGTTTATTATTTTTCCTGAAAACTTGGTCACGTATCATGACACTATGCGAAGGTTTTCAAATTTTTTGATTTTTTTAAAATTTTTATGCCCGTTTCAAAATGCGGTCAAAACGGCGGGAATGACCGTTCGTAGCTAGTCGTTGCATCTTGGAATTTTTTTGTGTTTCTCTGATTAAATAGATACTTTTGTACCTAGAAATGATTTTTGGAAAAAATAAATATCAAACTATGAGGCAGACGCAGTTCAAATTTGACCCGCTTCGAGCTAAAACGACAGAAATTTGTCTTTTTCACCAGAGGTGGATCAAAACTTTTTACACCCAACCATTTGGTCAATTGTGCATAAATATGGCCTAATATTTTTATAAAAATGATTTGGTCCAATTTTGCAACAATTATTTGGTAGGTTCTTCACAAAAAAACCTCATTTGGGGCACTCAAAAAATGGAAAATGGTTTTTTCATCCAAAGAAAATGAAAGTTTCCTTAGGCAACATTGTTTGCCATTCCAATATGCACCCTTGTGCACAATATGAGATCATTTGAACAAACTATGCCATGAATGTGGACATAAGATTGATCATTTGGCTTGAAAGCCATGAATCTTCACATATGATAGCTCATTTCTGAGAACAATTTTTTAAAAGGTTTGCCGTATTACAAGTTTCTTATTTTTTCTGGTAACTTGGTCATATATAATGACACAATGCGGAGGTTTCCCATTTTTTTTGAATTTTTATGCCCATTTCAAAATGCGGTCAAAACGACGGGCATGATCGTTCCTAGCTAGTGGTTGAATCTTGGAAAACTTTTGGTGTGTCTCTGATTAAATAGATACTTTTGTACCAAAAAATGATTTTTGGGAAAAATAAATAGCAAACTATGAGGCAGCTGTAGTTCATATTTGACCCGCTTCCAACTGAATCGATAGAAATTTGTCTTTTTTACCAGAGGTGGGTCGAATCTTTTGACACCCAACAATTTGGTCAATTGTGCATTAAACATGGCCTGATATTTTATAAAATTGCTTTGGTCCAATTTTGCAACAAATATATGGTAGGTCCTTCATAAAAAAAGTCATTTTGGGCACTCGGAAAATGGAAAATGATTTTTTCATCCAAAGAAAATGAAAACTTCCTTAGGCAACATTGTTTGCCATTCCAATATGCACCCTTGTGCACAATATGAGATCATTTTAACAAACTATGCCATGAATGTGACCATAAGATTGATCATTTGGCTTGAAAGTCATTGATCTCCACACATGATAGCTCGTTTCTGAGAATACTTTTTTAAAAGAATTGTAGTATTACAAGTTTATTATTTTTCTTGGTAACTTGGCCACATATAATGACACAATGCGAAGGTTTCCATTTTTTTGAATTTTGTTTGAATTTTTATGCCCGTTTCAAAATGTGGTCAAAACGGCGGGCTTGACCGTTCCTAGCTAGTGGTTGAATCTTAGAAAACTTTTGTTGTTTCTCTGATTAAATAGATACTTTTGTACCTAAATAATTTTTTTGGAAAAAAATAAAGAGCAAACTATAAGGCAACTGCAGTTCAAATTTGACCCGCTTCCAGCTGAATCAATGAAAATTTGTCTTTTTCACGAGAGGTGGATCGACAACTTTTGACACACAAATATTCGGTCAATTATACATAAAATGTGGTCTAATATTTTCTAAAAGTGATGTTGTACAATTTTGCAACAAATATATGGTAGGTTCTTAAAAAAAACCATTTTGAGCACTCGAAAAATAGAAAATGGCTCTTTATGCAATGAAAATGAAACCCCCCAAATCAACATTGTTTGTCATCTCAAGGTACACACATGTGCACAGTATTAATTTATTTTAACAAAATATAAGTGGTTAATATGTTGAATGTTTGCCCTGAATAAAAGGATAAAAGCTATAAGAAAAGCAAAAGAAAAATATATTACATAACCTAAATTCTGATTAGTGGAATCAGCTATGGCATGGATCGATAACATGGCGGACATCCGTCCATCAATACATCCATCCACCCGTCCATCCAACCCTAGCCTTCGCTTTTCTCCCCGATCCAGATCCAACCCTAGCACCCATCCATCTCTCCCCTTCCCGCCGTCTCCCATCCATTCATCCACATGCCGCAGCGCCCTCGTCCAAATCTCGGCGTCCCACCCATGGCCGTCCGCGCGCTGGACAAGGCGCTGCCCGCCAAGCTGCTCTCCACAGCGGCCGCCGTCGCCGTCGTCCGCTCCCCCACCGGGAGCGGAGCCGGCCGTGGCGGACTCACGCGAGGATCCTGGCCTCAGACGCCGACGCGGGCAGCATCATTGGCAAGGCCGGCTCCGACATCCACGGCATGGAGGACCGCTCTGGGGCCACATCAAGCTCTCCAGGAGAGGCCGGCCCCGTCTCCGGCCTTCTCCCGCCCCACCGGCCGCCGCTCCCCGACCTCACGCTCCTCTCCACCGCCCGCTCGGTCGCCGCCCCGTCGCGCCGCCGCTCCGCCCCAAGGTCCTCCATCCCCCCCTCCCTCTGTGCCCACCCCTTCTCCTCTCTCCGCCCCGCTCTGCAATTCTTCCATCTGCTAGCTGCCACCCGACCCAACCCGACCCTAGTGATGAATGAAATGGGATAGCTCGTGCTAGGGATTCTATCATCTGCTAGGTAGCAGAACACCTTGTCCTGCGGGTTTACTTATTAGATGGGAAACAGCCAGACCATGCCTGCAAATCTGTCCCTGCTCTCACTGAATTTTGTTGATTGATTTATTAGATACACATACATCTTGCTTCTGTTGATGGGAAATATCCTAGCGCAAAATTGACTGGTTTATAACTGTAGTTCCATTTATACTGCGCATCCATGATATCATCTGTTACTGTCGCCTGGAGTAGAGTAGATGCATATCTTGCGGCAGGACCAGGACAGCTAGTGATGAATGAATGAATGTACCCTTTCCTTTGTATAAGCAACACCTGACATGGGACTAGTGCCTATGCGTCCGTTGCTAAGGTTTGGGTTCTAGCAAGAAGGCCGGCGATTTTCTTTCTTCCTTTTTAATAAAACGCTGAAACAGAGCTCAAGAAAATACGCATCATGGTCATAGCCATGAAGTGACAGTCTGTATGCTGTTAAGTGTACGCTGTTTGCATTGACCAGCTTCTGTGATACACTCGTCAACCACTCGCTCCTGGATAGTTATTCAACTTTGGTTTGCTGCTCAACAGCTAATTGGTGGGAAATTTAAGCCTGCTTTTATTTTCAAACTCAACCACTTGGTAGCAGCACAAGTTCAGAGATGCACCTGTCATGTGTGTCTCATACAACAACAACATTTCCGCACTGCTGACTGGAATCTGCACATTTTTATGCTGTCTTGACTTACTGATTCATGTTGGAAGGATGACTCAGATGCAAACTTTTTATTACCAAATTTAATTATTACGTACAATTTTTCTTTTTTGAATTTTTGAATTTACATGTGAGTAATGAATGTATCCGTTTCTATGTCAGATTGGCGACATTCATTGTTGCATGCATTTTTGGTGGACAATCTTCAGTTGAACCTGAGTGTTGACTCGATCTTCCGTTGCGAACAATGTTCGGCTTACTGAATGTACTTGCTTATCCTTGTAACTGGACTACCATGCATTCACTATATATATACACACTTCCCTATTATGTTGGTTTACTAGGTTTTGTTATTTTTTTTTGATAACTTGATGCTTTCTTCCTTGACTGATTCGTTGTTGGTGAACTTGGTGATATTGTGCATGTAGATCGTGATGTACCGGCTCTGCAATGGCATTGCTTTCTGCCACGAACGCGGACCTCGAGCCACACAACCTGCTCATGGGTGGATGCGTTGGTATCCTCTGGTTTGATCCCAGCAAGAGGTAGTCTTCTCTTCTCTTTATGAACCAAAGCCACTTTCTTCTCTCATGGATGGATGGGACTCCATTAATTTAGTACCAATTTAGGTGTTAGTATGCTGTTGATGCTCGTGTTGATGCCATGCTTTTTGTCTTGTCATGTGCTGAAATTAAGTGGCAGCATCAGATGCAAATCTGTTAGTGTTGTTAAACCGCTGGTAGGCTAGCTACAAACTGACTTGTTATTTTCTTCTCTAGCAAATTGTATATATTAATCTCTAGTTGGCCTAGTGCTTCGTAGACATATATCGGTCCTATTACATTTTTTTAACTTGCATATGTGAGCTCCTTCTGTTTCTGCAAGTAGTGACACAATATGCCGTGTGCAGTGAGCTCCGCGTCCAATTCCTGGCCGTCCTCCGCAGCAAGGAGCTGGGCCAAGGGAGCAAGCAACGCCGCTGGTTCCTTCGAGGATGCGTGCTACTGGTCGAGTCTTGTGGAGAAGCAGGGCGGATCAGGCACCGTCTCACTTGTGCCACTGTGGTAAGAATAGAACAACACTGCGCATGTATTAGTACAACAAAGCATTCTTACATGGTGGTTGTTAGTGACATAACAGTTATCTTGCAACATGGTTTGCCAAATTGCTTGCTTGCTTGCTTACTCTATAACCTATACTGCTAAAAAATGTTATCCTATGACATGATGTTGTATCATTTGTATCAATTTCAAATACTCTAGGACATCAGTTCCCATGATGTTGCATTAGCTATAATCTGTACTGCTAAAAGAGGAGTATAAACTGGAGTAATCAGTACTATAATATGCTTGAGACTTGTTCCAAATCATATTAATTTTTGCCAATGATGTTATTATCTACTCTAATAGCTGATGAATCTGTTCCTGCCATACCATGTGGATTGACTAATGAATCTGTACCTGAATACCATGTGTAATTACTGTTATTTTTTGCATCATCTGAACATTTTTTTGCTGCTATATAGTTTCACATTCATGATTGATCTACTGCCAGGTGAATGAGGTTTTAAAATGTTGAAGGAGGAGGACAATAGGAACTTCTGTTATGTCTATGAAGTTTTCAAATGTTGAAGGAGGAGGACAATAGGAACTTCTGTTATGTCTTATCGTCTAAATTTCTGTTCTAACTTTCTTTGTCGTAGAATAGTTTTGTTTGGCACTTGCTGTTCCTGGAAAGTAAAGATATGTATTGCTAGAATGAATGGTTGTAATATTATAACATTGCACATTGCTTTGAAAATGTATGAGAACCGGGCTAGGCCCAAGATAGCTTGTGGTGTGATGTGTTGTAATGTCAATAGCATATTTTTTTGGATTGGATCAATTTTTTCGGAACTAGGCTAGGCCCAAGTTATATTTGAAAATTATTTTTGAGGGAAAAACATGAGAGGCCCAGCAAAGAAATGGCCCAGAAAAATACATGATCAAAATGGAAATTTGTTGTTAAAAGGGCCACGCAAAGAAATTAACAAGGCTGAATTGTTTGGGCAGGCCCATGTAGCTAATAAAAGCACAGGAAAAAATACATTAAAAAGGCTGAATTGTTGGGCTTGGCCCATGTAAAACGTCGAATCGGACCGGGCTGATTCTTGTGCTACATCAGTTTGCCACGCTGGATGCCTACGTGGCCTAAGGAAGTTACTAGTGACCAAAAATTTGGTCGTGGAACCAACGACTTTTTACGTATCACAAAGAAGGTCACTAATTTTAGTTTACGACTGCCAGCTTTTGACCTTCTGTTTTTGGTCACAAAAAGGTCGCAAATGAAAAACTATGACCTTTCAGCGGCCAATAGTGAGGGTCACAAGTTGACATATTTCTTGTAGTGTAGTCTGGCTATGCTCTATCTTCACCACACAAAGTATTTAAATCATGCACAACCCCGATGACAAGCCAAGCAATTGTTTCATACTTTTGGTGTTCTCAAACTTTTTCAATCTTCACGCAATACATGAGCGTGAGCCATGGACATAACACTTTAGGTGGAATATAATGGTGGTTGTGGAGGAGACAAAAAGGGGAAGATAATCTCACATCAACTAGGCATATCAACGGGCTATGGAGATGCCCATCAATAGATATCAATGTGAGTGAGTAGGGATTGTCATGCAACGGATGCACTAGAGCTATAAGTATATGAAAGCTCAACAAAAGTAACTAAGTGGGTGTGCATCCAACTCGCTTGCTCACGAAGACTTAGGGCATTTTGAGGAAGCCCATCATTGGAATATACAAGCCAAGTTCTATAATGAAAAATTCCTACTAGTATATGAAAGTGATAACATAAGAGACTCTCTATTATGAAGATCATGGTGCTACTTTGAAGCACAGTGTGGTAAAAGGATAGTAGCATTGTCCCTTCTCTCTTTTTCTCTCACTTTTTTCATTTGGGCCTTTTTTATGGCCTCCTTTTTTTTCGTCCAGAGTCTCATCCCGACTTGTGGGGGAATCATAGTCTCCATCATCCTTCCCTCACTTGGGACAATGCTCTAAAAATGATGATCATCACACTTTTATTTACTTACAACTCAACAATTACAACTTGATACTTAGAACAAAATATGACTCTATGTGAATGCCTCCGGCGGTGTATCGGCAATGAATCAAGAGTGACATGTATGAAAGAATTATGAACGATGGCTTTGCCACAAATACAATGTCAACTACATAATCATGCAAAGCAATATGACAATGATGGAGCGTGTCATAGTAAACGGAACGGTGGAAGGTTGCATGGCAATATATGTCGGAATGGTTATGAAAATGCCATGATAGGTAGATATGGTGGCTGTTTTGAGGGAGGTATATGGTGGGTGTATGATACCGGCGAAAGGTGCGCGGTATTAGAGAGGCTAGTAATGGTGGAAGGAAGAAAAGTGCATATGATCCATGGACTCAACCTTAGTCATAAAGAACTCATATATTTATTGCAAAAATCTACAAGTTATCAAAGCAAAGTATTACGCACATGCTCCTAGGGGATAGATTGGTAGGAAAAGACCATCGCTCGTCCCCGACTGCCACTCATAAGGAAGACAATCAATAAATAAATCATGCTCTGACTTCATCACATAACGGTTCACCATACGTGCATGCTACGGGAATCACAAACTTTAACACAAGTATTTCTCAAATTCACAACTACTCGACAAGCATGACTCTAATATTACCATCTCCATATCTCAAAACAATTATCAAGTATCTGTTGGGGAACGTAGTAATTTCAAAAAATTCCTACGCACATGCAAGATCATGGTGATGCATAGCAACGAGAGGGGAGAGTGTGCCCACGTACCCTCGTAGACCGAAAGCGGAAGCGTTAGCACAACGCGGTTGATGTAGTCGTACGTCTTCATGATCCGACCGATCAAGTACCGAACGCACGGCACCTCCGAGTTTTGCACACGTTCAACTCGATGACGTCCCTTGAACTCTGATCCAGCCGAGTGTTGAGGGAGAGTTTCGTCAGCACGACGGCGTGGTGACGATGATGATGTTCTACCGACGCAGGGCTTCACCTAAGCACCACTACGATATGATCGAGGTGGATTATGGTGGAGGGGGGCACCGCACATGGCTAAGAGATCAAGAGATTAATTGTTGTGTCTATGGGGTGCCCCCTGGCCACGTATATAAAGGAGTGGAGGAGGGGAGGGGCTGGCCCTCTCTATGGCGCGCCCTAGGGGAGTAGGATCCTCCCTTTCCTAGTAGAACTAGGATCCCTTCCAAATAGTAGGAGTAGGAGAGAAGGAAAGGGAAGGGAAAAGGAGAAGGAAGGAAGGGGGCGCACCCCCTCCCTAGTCCAATTCGGACCAGCCCATGGGGAGGGGTGCTGCCACCCTTTGAGGCCTTTCTCTCCTTTTCCGCATGGCCCATTAAGGCCCAATACGAATTCCCATAACTCCCCGGTACTCCCGAAAATACCCGAATCACTCGGAACCTTTTCGATGTCCGAATATAGTCGTCCAATATATCGATCTTTACGTCTTGACCATTTAGAGACTCCTCGTCGTGTCCCTGATCTCATCCGGGACTCTGAAATCCTTCGGTACATCAAAACACATGAACTCATAATATAATTGTCATCGAAACCTTAAGCGTGCGGACCCTACGGGTTCGAGAACTATGTAGACATGACCGAGACACATCTCTGGTCAATAACCAATAGCGGAACCTGGATGCTCATATTGGCTCCCACATAATCTACGAAGATCTTTATCGGTCAGACCGCATAACTACATATGTTGTTCCCTTTGTCATCGGTATGTTACTTGCCCGAGATTCGATCGTCGATATCTCAATACCTAGTTCAATCTCGTTACCGGCAAGTCTCTTTACTCGTTCCGTAATACATCATCCCGCAACTAACTCATTAGTTGCAATGCTTGCAAGGCTTAAGTGATGTGCATTACCGAGAGGGCCCAGAGATACCTCTCTGACAATTGGAGTGACAAATCCTAATCTCGAAATACGCCAACCCAACAAGTACCTTTGGAGACACCTGTAGAGCACCTTTATAATCACCCAGTTATGTTGTGATGTTTGGTAGCACACAAAGTGTTCCTCCGGTAAACGGGAGTTGCATAATCTCATAGTCATAGGAACATGTATAAGTCATGAAGAAAGCAATAGCAACAAACTAAACGATCAAGTGCTAAGCTAACAGAATGGGTCAAGTCAATCACATCATTCTCCTAATGATGTGATCCCATTAATCAAATGACAACTCATGTCTATGGTTAGGAAACATAACCATCTTTGATCAACGAGCTAGTCAAGTAGAGGCATACTAGTGACACTCTGTTTGTCTATGTATTCACACATGTATTATGTTTCCAGTTAATACAATTCTAGAATGAATAATAAACATTTATCATGATATAAGGAAATAAATGATAACTTTATTATTGCCTCTAGGGCATATTTCCTTCAGTCTCCCACTTGCACTAGAGTCAATAATCTAGTTCACATCGCCATGTGATTTAATACCAATAGTTCACATCACCATGTGATTAACACCCATAGTTCACATCGACATGTGACCAACACCCAAAGGGTTTACTAGAGTCAATAATCTAGTTCACATCGCTATGTGATTAACACCCAAAGAGTACTGAGGTGTGATCATGTTTTGCTTGTGAGAGAAGTATAGTCAACGGGTCTGCTACATTCACATCCGTAAGTATTTTGCAAATTTCTATGTCAACAATGCTCTGCACAGAGCTACTCTAGCTAATTGCTCCCACTTTCAATATGTATCCAGATTGAGATTTAGAGTCATCTGGATCAGTGTCAAAATTTGCATCAACGTAACCCTTTACGACGAACCTTTTGTCACTTCCATAATCGAGAAACATATCCTTATTCCACTAAGGATAATTTTGACCAATGTCCAGTGATCTACTCCTAGATCACTATTGTACTCCTTTGCCAAACTCAGGGCAGGGTATACAATAGGTCTGGTACACAACATGGCATACTTTATAGAACCTATGGCTGAGGCATAGGGAATGACTTTCATTCTCTCTTTATCTTCTGCCGTGGTCGGGTTTTGAGTCTTACTCAACTTCACACTTTGTAACACAGGCAAGAACTCCTTCTTTGACTGTTCCATTTTGAACTACTTCAAAATCTTGTCAAGGTATGTACTCATTGAAAAACTTATCAAGCATCTTGATCTATCTCTATAGATCTTGATGCTTAATATGTAAGCAGCTTCACCGAGGTCTTTCTTTGAAAAAACTCCTTTCAAACATTCCTTTATGCTTTGCAGAATAATTCTACATTATCTCTGATCAACAATATGTCATTCACATATACTTATCAGAAATGTTGTAGTGCTCCCACTCACTTTCTTGTAAATACATGCTTCACCACAAGTCTGTATAAAACTATATGCTTTGATCAACTTATCAAAGCGTATATTCCAACTCCGAGATGCTTGCACCAGTCCATAGATGGATCGCTGGAGCTTGCATATTTTGTTAGCACCTTTAGGATTGACAAAACTTTCTTGTTGCATCATATACAACTCTTCTTTAATAAATCCATTAAGGAATGTAGTTTTGTTTATCCATTTGCCAGATTTCATAAAATGTGGCAATTGCTAACATGATTCGGATAGACTTAAGCTTAGATACGAGTGAGAAACTCTCATCGTAGTCAACTCCTTGAACTTGTCAAAAACCTTTTGCGACAATTCTAGCTTTGTAGATAGTAACACTACTATCAGCGTCCGTCTTCCTCTTGAAGATCCATTTAATCTCAATTGCTTGCCGATCAACGGGCAAGTCAACCAAAGTCCACACTTTGTTCTCATACATGGATCCCATCTCAGATTTCATGGCCTCAAGCCATTTCGCGGAATCTGGGCTCATCATCGCTTCCTCATAGTTCGTAGGTTCGTCATGGTCAAGTAACATGAACTCCGTAGTAGGATTACCATACCACTCTGGTGCGGATCTCACTCTGGTTTACCTACGAGGTTCGGTAGTAACTTGATCTGAAGGTACATGATCATCATTATTAGCTTCCTCACTAATTGGTGTAGTAGTCACAGGAACAGATTTTTGTGATGAACTATTTTCCAATAAGGGAGCAGGTACAGTTACCTCATCAAGTTCTACTTTCCTCCCACTCACTTCTTTCGAGAGAAACTCCTTCTCTAGAAAGGATCCATTCTCAGCAACGAATATCTTGCCTTCGAATCTGTGATAGATGGTGTACCCAACATTTTCTTTTGGGTATCCTATGAAGACGCACTTCTCCGATTTGGGTTTGAGCTTATCAGGTTGAAACTTTTTCACATAAGCATTGCAACCTCAAACTTTAAGAAACAACAACTTAGGTTTCTTGCCAAACCATAGTTCATACGGTGTCGTCTCAACGGATTTAGATGGTGCCCTATTTAACGTGAATGTAGCTGTCTCTAATGCATAACCCCAAAACAATAGTGGTAAATTGGTAAGAGACATCATAGATCACACCATATCTAATAAAGTACGGTTACGATGTTCGGACACACCATTACACTGCGGTGTTCCAGGTGGCGTGAGTAGTGAAACTATTTCACATTGTTTTAACTGAAGGCCAAACTCGTAACTCAAATATTTTACTTCCGCGATCATATCGTAGAAAGTTTTATTTTTGTTACGACGATTCTCCACTTCACTCTGAAATTCTTTGAACTTTTCAACTGTTTCAGACTTGTGTTTCATTAAGTAGATATACCCATATCTGCTCAAATCATCCGTGAAGGTCAGAAAATAATGATACTTGCCATGAGCCTTAACACTCATCGGACCGCATACCTCAGTATGTATTATTTCCAATAAGTCAGTTGCTCGCTCCATTGTTCCGGAGAACGAAGTCTTAGTCATCTTGCCCATGAGGCATGGTTCGCAAGCATCAAGTGATTCATAATCAACTAATTCCAAAAGCCTATCAGCATGGATTTTCTTCATGCGCTTTACACCAATATGACCTAAACGGCAGTGCCACAAATAAGTTGCACTATCATTATTAACTTTGCATCTTTTGGCTTCAATATTATGAAAATGTGTATCACCACGATCGAGATCCAACAATCCATTTTCATTGGGTGTATTACCATAGAAGGTTTTATTCATGTAAACAGAACAACAATTATTCTCTAACTTACATGAATAACTGTATTGCAATAAACATGATCCAATCATATTTATGCTCAACGCAAACACCAAATAACATTTATTTAGGTTCAACACTAATCCCGAAAGTATAGGGAGTGTGTGATGATGATCATATCAATCTTGGAACCACTTCCAACACACATCGTCACTTCACCCTTAACTAGTCTCTGTTTATTTTGCAACTCCCATTTTGAATTACTACTCTTAGTAACTGAACCAGTATCAAATACCGAGGGGTTGCTATAAACACTAGTAAAGTACACATCAATAACATGTATATCAAATATAGCTTTGTTCACTTTGCCACCCTTCTTATCCACCAAATACTTGTGGTAGTTCCGCTTCTAGTGACCAGTCCCTTTGAAGTAGAAGCACTTAGTCTCAGGCTTAGGTCCAGACTTGGGTTTCTTCACTTGAGCAGCAACTTGTTTGTCGTTCTTCTTGAAGTTCCCCTTCTTCCCTTTGCCCTTTCTCTTGAAACTAGTGGTCTTCTCAACCATCAACACTTGATGTTTTTCTTGATTTCTACCTTCGCCGATTTTTGCATCGCGAAGAGCTTGGGAATCGTTTCCGTTATCCCTTGCATATTATAGTTCATCATGAAGTTCTACTAACTTGGTGATGGTGACTAGAGAATTCTGTCAATCACTATTTTATCTGGAAGATTAACTCCCACTTGATTCAAGCGATTGTAGTACCCAGACAATCTGAGCACATGCTCACTGCTTGAGCTATTCTCCTCCATCTTTTAGCTATAGAACTTGTTGGAGACTTCATATCTCTCAACTCGGGTATTTACTTGAAATATTAACTTCAACTCCTGGAACATCTCATATGGTCCATGACGTTCAAAACGTTTTTGAAGTCCCGATTCTAAGCTGTTTAAGCATGGTGCACTAAACTATCAAGTAGTCATCATATTCAGCTAGCCAAACGTTCATAACGTCTGTATCTGCTCCTGCAATAGTTCTGTCACCTAGCGGTGCATCAAGGACATAATTCTTCTATGCAGCAATGAGGATAAACCTCAGACGGATCCAATCCGCATCATTGCTACTAACATCTTTCAACTTAGTTTACTCTAGGAACATATAAAAATTAAACGGGGAGCAAGATCGCGAGCTATTGATCTACAACATAGATATGCTAATACTACCAGGACTAAGTTCATGATAAATTAAAGTTCAATTAATCATATTACTTAAGAACTCCCACTTAGAAAGACATCCCTCTAATCTTCTAAGTGATCACGTGATCCAAATCAACTAAACCATAACCGATCATCACGTGAAATGGAGTAGCTTTCAATGGTGAACATCAATATGTTGATCATATCTACTATATGATTCACGCTCGACCTTTCGGTCTCAGTGTTCCGAGGCCATATCTGTATATGCTAGGCTCGTCAAGTTTAACCTGAGTATTCTGCGTGTGCAAAACTGGCTTGCACCCGTTGTAGATGGACGTAGAGCTTATCACACCCGATCATCACGTGGTGTCTGGGCACGACGAACTTTGGCAACGGTGCATACTCAGGGAGAACACCTTTATCTTGAAATTTAGTGAGAGATCATCTTATAATGCTACCGTCAATCAAAGCAAGATAAGATGCATAAAAGATAAACATCACATGCAATCAATATAAGTGATATGATATGGCCATCATCATCTTGTGCTTGTGATCTCCATCTCCAAAGCACCGTCATGATCACCATCGTCACCGGCGCGACACCTTCATCTTCATCGTAGCATCGTTGTCATCTCGCCAATCTTGTGCTTCCACGACTATCGCTACCGCTTAGTGATAAAGTAAAGCATTACAGGGAGATTGCATTGCATACAATAAAGCGACAACCATATGGCTCCTACCAGTTGCCGATAACTCGGTTACAAAACATGATCATCTCATACAATAAAATTTAGCATCATATCTTAACCATATCACATCACAACATGCCTTGCAAAAACAAGTTAGACGTCCTCTACTTTGTTGTTGCAAGTTTTACGTGGCTGCTACGGGCTTAGCAAGAACCGTTCTTACCTACGCATCAAAACCACAACGATAGTTTGTCAAGTTGGTGCTATTTTAACCTTCACAAGGACCGGGCGTAGCCACACTTGGTTCAACTAAAGTTGGAGAAACTGACACCCGCCAGCCACCTGTGTGCAAAGCACGTCGGTAGAACCAGTCTCGCGTAAGCGTAGGCGTAATGTCCGTCCGGGCCGCTTCATCCAACAATACCGCCAAACCAAAGTATGACATGCTGGTAAGCAGTATGACTTATATAGCCCACAACTCACTTGTGTTCTACTCATGCACAACATCAACGCATAAAACCTAGGCTCTGATACCACTATTGGGGAACGTAGTAATTTCAAAAAATTCCTACGCATATGCAAGATCATGGTGATGCATAGCAACGAGAGGGGAGAGTGTATCCACGTACCCTCATAGACCGAAAGCGGAAGCGTTAGCACAACGCGGTTGATGTAGTCGTACGTCTTCACGATCCAACTGATCAAGTACCAAACGCACGACACCTCCGAGTTCTGCGCACGTTCAACTCGATGACGTCCCTCGAACTCCGATCTAGCCGAGTGTTGAGGGAGAGTTTCATCAGCACGATGGCGTGGTGACGATGATGATGTTCTACCGACGTAGGGCTTCACCTAAGCACCGCTACGATATGATCGAGGTGGATTATGGTGGAGGGGGGCACCACACACGGCTAAGAGATCAAGAGATCAATTGTTGTGTCTATGGGGTGCCCTTTGGCCACATATATAAAGGAGTGGAGGAGGGGAGGGGCCGGCCCTCTCTGTGGCGCGCCCTAGGGGAGTCCTACTCCCACCGGGAGTAGGATTTCCCCTTTCCTAGTAGAACTAGGATCCCTTCCAAGTAGTAGGAGTAGGAGAGAAGGAAAGGGAAGGGAAAAGGAGAAGGAAGGAAGGGGGCGCACCCCCTCCCTAGTCCAATTCGGACCAGCCCATGGGGAGGGGTGCGGCCACCCTTTGAGGCCTTTCTCTCCTTTCCCGTATGGCCCATTAAGGCCCAATACGAATTCCCGTAACTCCCCGGTACTCCCGAAAATACCCGAATCACTCAGAACCTTTCCGATGTCCGAATATAGTCGCCCAATATATCGATCTTTACGTCTCAACCATTTCGAGACTCCTCGTCATGTCCCTGATCTCATCCGGGACTCCGAACTCCTTCAGTACATCAAAACACATAAAGTCATAATATAACTGTCATTGAAACCTTAAGCGTGCGGACCCTACGGGTTCGAGAACTATGTAGACATGACCGAGACACGTCTCCGGTCAATAACCAATAGCGGAGCCTAGATGCTCATATTGGCTCCCACATATTCTATGAAGATCTTTATCAGTTAGACCGCATAACTACATACATTGTTCCCTTTGTCATCGGTATGTTACTTGCCCGAGATTCGATCGTCGGTATCTCAATACCTAGTTCAATCTCGTTACCGGCAAGTCTCTTTACTTGTTCTGTAATACATCATCCCGCAACTAACTCATTAGTTGCAATGCTTGCAAGGCTTAAGTGATGTGCATTACCGAGAGGGCCCAGAGATACCTCTCCGACAATCGGAGTGACAAATCCTAATCTCGAAATACGCCAACCTAACAAGTACCTTTGGAGACACCTGTGGAGCACCTTTATAATCACCCAGTTACGTTGTGACGTTTGGTAGCACACAAAGTGTTCCTCCGATAAACGGGAGTTGCATAATCTCATAGTCATAGGAACATGTATAAGTCATGAGGAAAGCAATAGCAACAAACTAAACGATCAAGTGCTAAGCTAACGGAATGGGTCAAGTCAATCACATCATTCTCCTAATGATGTGATCCCATTAATCAAATGACAACTCATGTCTATGGTTAGGAAACATAACCATCTTTGATCAACGAGCTAGTCAAGTAAAGGCATACTAGTGACACTCTGTTTGTCTATGTATTCGCACATGTATTATGTTTCCGGTTAATACAATTCTAGCATGAATAATAAACATTTATCATGATATAAGGAAATAAATTATAACTTTATTATTGCCTCTAGGGCATATTTCCTTTAGTATCAAACTTCTCATAGTATTCAACACACTCATAAGATTTTTTTTATTAATCTTGAATGCCTAACATAATTAAAGCAAATTACCATGCTGTTTTGTAGGACTCTCAAAATAATCTAAGTGAAGCACGAGAAAATAATAGTTTCTATAAAACAAATCCACCGACGTGCTCTAAAAGATATAAGTGAAGCTCTAGAGCAAAAACTATATAACTCAAAAGATATAAGTGAAGCACATAGAGTATTCTAACAATTTCTGAATCATGTGTGTCTCTCTCAGAAGGTGTGTATAGCAAGGATGATTGTGGAAAACTAACAAATAAAGACTCAAATAATACAAGGCGCTCCAAGCAAAACACATATCATGTGGTAAATAAAAATATAGCTCCAAGTAAAGTTACCGATGGAAGTAGACGAAAGAGGGGATGCCTTCCGGGGCATCCCCAAGCTTTGGCTTTTAGGTGTACTTAGATTATCTTGGGGTGCCATGGGCATACCCAATCTTAGGCTCTTTCCAATCATTGTTCCATAATCCATCAAATCTTTTACCCAAAACTTGAAAACTTCACAACACAAAACTTAAAGTAGAAAAATCTCGTGAGCTCCGTTAGCGAAAGAAAACAAAACACCACTTCAAGGTACTATAATGAAATCATTATTTATTTATATTTGTGTTAAACCTACTGTATTCCAACTTCTCTATGGTTTATAAACTATTTTACTAGCCATAGAATCACCAAAATAAGCAAACAACACACGAAAACCAGAATCTGTCAAAAACAGAACAGTCTGTAGTAATCTGTAGCTAACGCAAGATATGGAACCCCAAAAATTCTAAATTAAATTTCTGGACGTGAGGAATTTATCTATTAATCATCTTGAAAAAGAATTAACTAAATAGAAATTTCCAAATAAAAATGTCAGCAATTCTCATGAGCGCTAAAGTTTCTGTTTTTTACAGCAAGATTAAAAAGACTTTCCCCAAGTCTTCACAACGGTTCTACTTGGCACAAACACTAATTAAAACACGAAAAACACAACCAAAACAGAGTCTAGATAAATTAATTATTACTAAACAGGAGCAAAAAGCAAGGAATAAAAATAAAATTGGGTTGCCTCCCGACAAGCGCTATCGTTTAACGCCCCTAGCTAGGCATAAAAGCGAGGATAGATCTAGGTATTGCCATCTTTGGTTTTAGGGAAGAAAATAGCAAACTTGCTATCTATGGAATTAATCTTTCTATTTTGATAAAGCACATGGCTATTAATGGTAGAAGAAAGATTAAGTATGTTACGGAAATTTGTATCTAAGCTAGCCTTCATCTCTTTGATAGATTCGTTTTGATAAGAGAGCAAAAGAGATGTAGATTCAACTTTCTCATTCACGGGGTGCCCAAATATGGTTTTCATCTTTTCATAAGTGTCTACGACATCCCCTTCAAGAAAACCTTCTTCAAATATAGAATCTAGGACATGCTTAAAAGAAGAAGGTAGGGCAACATAAAAGATTTTTAAGTAAATTTCAATTTGGTATTGAGGCACATAGCTAGCCCTGATCCTTAATTGTCTATCCCAAGCATCTTTCAAAGATTCATCAAGTAAATAACGAAATATTCCAGAATCATCTTCATCAAAATTATTAAGATTCTCATTGATAACTCCGGTAGGTCTTTCCATAGCATCTTTATTTATGAGTTTAGCGAGAATAGAAGGATTGTCCAAAGTACCGAAACTCGGGAGAGAACTCCAAACCCTTTTTGATTCCGACATAGCGGAATAAAGGTGGGCGGAAAAGAGAAGGTGAATAGAGAAAGAGAGGGAGGATGGAGAGAGAGGGCGAATAAAACGGCAAGGGTGAAGTGGGGGAGAGGAAAACGAGAGGCAAATAGCAAATAATGTAATGCGGGAGATAAAGGTTTGTGATGGGTATTTGGTATGTCTTGACTTGCAATGGTGCCACAAGTGACTCATTCTTGGGAGTCAAATCTTGACTTGTCTTGCACGAATCTCCCCGGCAACGGTGCCAGAAATCCTTCTTGCTACCTCTTGAGCACTTGCGTTGGTTTTCCCTTGAAGAGGAAAGCGTGATGCAGCAAAGTAGCGTAAGTATTTCCCTCAGTTTTTGAGAACCAATGTATCAATACAGTAGGAGGCCGCGCACAAGTCCCTCGCACCTACACAAATACATAAATCCTCACAACCAACGCGATAAGGGGTTTTCAATCCCTACACAGTCACTTACGAGAGTGAGATCTGTTAGATATGATAAGATAATATTTTTGGTATTTTTATGATAAAGAGAAATAAAAGATGCAAAGTAAAATAAATGGCAAAGGAAATAACTAAGTATTGGAAGATTAATATGATGGAAGATAGACCAGGGGGCCATAGGTTTCACTAGTGGCTTCTCTCAAGAGCATAAGTATTTACGGTGGGTGAACAAATTACTGTTGAGCAATTGATAGAATTGAGCATAGTTATGAGAATATCTAGGTATGATCATGTATAGGCATCACGTCCGAGACAAGTAGACCAACTCCTGCCTGCATCTACTACTATTACTCCACACATCGGCCGCTATCCAACATGCATCTAGAGTATTAAGTTCAAGAGAATAGAGTAACGCTTTAAGCAAGATGACATGATGTATAGGGATAAACTCATGCAATATGATATAAACCCCATCATGTTATCCTCGATGGCAACAATACAATATGTGCCTTGTTGCCCCTACTGTCACTGGGAAAGGACACCGCAATATTGAACCCAAAGCTAAGCACTTCTCCCATTGCAAGAAAGATCAATCTAATAGGCCAAACCAAACTGATAATTCAAAGAGACTTGCAAAGATAACCAATCATACATAAAAGAATTCAGAGAAGATTCAAATATTGTTCATATATAAACTTGATCATAAACCCACAATTCATCGATCTCAACAAACACACCGCAAAAGAAGATTACATCAAATAGATCTCCACAGGAGAGGGGGAGAACTTTGTATTGAGATCCAAAAAGAGAGAAGAAGCCATCTAGCTAATAACTATGGACCCGTAGGTCTGAATTAAACTACTCACACTTCATCGGAGAGGTTATGGTGTTGATGTAGAAGCCCTCCATGATCGATGCCCCCTCCGGCGGAGCTCTGGAAAAGGCCCCAAGATGGGATCTCGTGTATACATAAAGTTACAGCGGTGGAATTAGGGTTTTGGCTCCGTATCTGGTAGTTTGAGGGTACGTAGGTATATATAGGAGGAAGGAGTACGTCGGTGAAGCAACAGGGGGCCCACGAGGGTGGAGGGCGCGCCTGGGGGGGGGGGAGTAGGCGCGCCCCCTACCTCGTGCCCTCCTCGTTGATTGCTTGCCATAGGGTCCAAGTCCTCTAGATCATGTTCGTTCCGAAAATCACGTTCCCGAAGGTTTCATTCCGTTTGGACTCTGTTTGATATTCTTTTTCTGCGAAACCCTAAAATAGGCAAAAATAGCAATTCTGGGTTGGGCCTCTGGTTAATAGGTTAGTCCCAAAAATAATATAAAAGTGTATAATAAAGCCCAATAATTTCCAAAACAGAATATAATGTAGCATGGAACAATAAAAAATTATAGATACGTTGGAGACGTATCAGGAAACCGCAGTCTCTCGTGAGGAATTCAACGTGGCCTTGGAAACATTCAAAACCTCCATGATGACCGAGGTTGAGAGCATGTTTAATAAATTCATAGAAGGGCTTAAACTATCCACCACACCTTTGAAAGTGGGTGATCCCATTAACAAGGTGATGAATGCTAACTCTGACAAGGGGGATGCTATTAGTGAAAAGGCCCCTTCATCTAGTGGTAAGAATGTCACCAGCACCTTTGCACATGTGGAACCTCCACTTGTGTATGGTGGACCGATTCCCTCTATTCATTTGAATCATGCCGGTCCTCCCCCTAAGATTGTGAAAAAAGGAGGACTTTGATTCTTGGGTCTATCAGTTTAAGCGTCATTTAAATCATGTGAATACTAATCTTTGGAGAATCATTGAAGAAGGTTTCTATCCACATGACCGAAGCAACTTCACTCCAAGAGAAGCCGCGGATAATCAATTCAATGAGAATGGTCTCTTAATCATCCAAGATGCAATTCCACCCGAAGATCTTCCTCACCTCCGGCCCTACGCCATAGCCAAACATGCATGGCACCACGTTATTTCTCTCTACCGGGGAAGCACAAGCATTCAACGCTCTAACTATGAAGTGGTGCAAGATGAAGCCGATGAGTTTGCTATGAAGGAAGATGAAGAACCTCATGTCAAAGAGTAACCAAACTCGCGGTTTCACTCCGAGATCATGGGGGCAAGGACATGTATGACAATTGGATCAAGCACAAATTCCTCAAGGCAATGATGCCTTACCACAAGGCTATGTCCTCCATCATTCGTCAAAGGCCGGACTTCCACACCTTGTCCTCAAGTGAGGTGTTGGCTGAATTTGTGGCTATGAGCATCTTGGACAAGACCGCCGAAAATGCGGTGCTTTGCTCTCAAAGGGCAAAGAAGCCCAATCTTGCATTTAAGGCCAGGGTTTGTGTTGAAGAAGAAGAAGAAGAGGAATAAGAGGAAAGCAACCCCGAAGATACAAAGTATGCCTATCATGAACACATGGAACTTGCTTCAAGGCAATTTTGGAGCAAGAAAAACTCAAGGCCAAACTTCAACAAGAACATCTCAAGTGGCACGAAGAGCAAGCAATGTGTGAGGACTTGCTATAATTGTGGCAATGTGAGCCATTTTGTTGCGGAGTGCCCGTATGAGAAGAGGGAAGACAATGGTGGCAAGCTCATCAGAAAGGACAAAGCCAAGGCTTTCCCAAACAAGAGCAACTTCACCAAGAAGACCCCTCACAAGGTGTTGGTGGTTCAAAAAGAGTACAATGAGGATGATGATGATGAAGATGGTGAGTTGGTTGCCATGGCCTCCGTTGCCATTGCAACAACTCCACGAGTGTCTCTCTTCGACTCACCCAATGAGAACATCACCGCCAAGTGCCTCATGGCTAAAGCCACCAACAAGGTAACCCCCAACATCAAAACTACCATCATTAATAATCCTTCCTTGATGGATTGAATTGATGAATATGAGGGATATAGTGTGGAGGAAAATGAGTTTGAGTTTTATGGGTAAACTCAAGGGTAAATCCAAGAAGCATTTCGTTGCTCTCTTGGAACAACTTGGTGAAGCCAATGACATGATCGAGGCTCATGAAGATACTATCTCCAAGATGGAGGGGCATAGTCATGACTATGACGATGAGATTTCGGATCTTTCCAATGCCCTTGAGGAAGAGCGTGGTCTTCATTTGGCTCTTGAGGAGTCACACAACATTGATCACGCTAAGTTAAAGAAAGATTTTGATCATGCTCTTGTTGTTTCTTGTGTGCTAAACTCCGAGAAGGTCAAGCTTGGGGTTGATCTTGCTAGACTCAAAGAGGAGTTTGACCTACTTGACAAGTCTCACAAGGTATTGAAGGGTGCTCATGCTAGCCTCAAAGAGTCTCATGATCAACTTCAAGTAAAGCTAACCAAGGAGAAAGCCACTTTTCCTCGTATGATGTTAATTGATAATGCAAATGCTAGTAACCCATGTTGTGAGCATGTGCATCTTGTTGAGGAGAACACTAAGTTAAAGGTGCAACTTGAGAAAGTTCTTGTGTCTTGCATACAAGGCGAGAAGAACCTCAACGACCATTTGACCAACCAAAAGGGAGTTGTGGCCAAGGAAGGGATTGGCTACGTGCCCAAGTCCAAGAACAAGAAGAAGAATGACAAGGCCAAACGACCTCCTCCTCTCAAGCAAACCTTTGTGAAGAAGGGAGAGGTTTCTACTAAGGAGAAGGAGAAGAACACCGTGAAGGGTAGTGATGACAAGAAGGGCAAGGCTTCCCTTCCCAACAAAGCCGGCGACTTTAACCCTTCTTATGTGTTGTGTCGTGCTAGAGATGGGCATGTTTATGCCAAATTTGTTGGTTCTCCTTATGAGTACATTGAATGGTCTATTTGGGTTCCTAAGACCCTTGTTACTAACATCAAAGGACCCATTACAAAATGGGTACCTAAAACCAAGCATTGATCTCTTGTAGGTGTTTGCTTCCGGTGGGGGTTCATGGTTGCTCGATAGTGGAGCTAATAATCATATGACCGGAAGCAAGGACTTGGTGGTGGACGTGCAAAAGATTCCATCAATGCCCACGAACGTCGAGTGGGGTGACGCCTCGTCCTCTAAGGTATTGGGACTCGGCAAGGTTGTCATTTCTCATGATCTTACGATCGAGAAGGTCATGCTTGTTGAGTCCCTTGCATACAATTTACTTTCCGTTCGTCAACTAGCACTCATGGGTTTTGCCACTTCTTTGATGTTGATACCGTGGCCCTCTTGTGGAGCAAGACTCTTAAAGTAGCCTTTGTTGGGCATGTCGAAAACGGTCTCTATGTGATCAACTTTTCGGAGCGACTCACTAAGACCGCGACATGCCTAATGGCTAAAGTTGACGTGGGATGGCTTTGGCATCGCCGTCTTCCCATGTCAATATGAGATCTTTGCAAAGTCTTCTCAAGGGGGACCATGTCCGTGGACTAACAAATGTTAGTTTTGCCAAAGATCATGCTTGCAGTGCTTGTATCGAAGGAAAGCTACATGAAAAGGCTCACCCTCCCACGACTATCATTTTCTCGAAGAGGCCTTTGGAGCTCCTTCACATGGATCTCTTTGGGCCTCCATCTTTTGATAGTCTTGGGGGTAGAAAGTATTGCTTGGTGATTGTGGATGATTATTCAAGATACACTTGGGTATATTTCTTCAAGAGGAAGAGTGAGACCCAACAAACCGTCATCACTTTGCAAATGAGGCTCAACGTCAACACAATGCAAAGCTCTTGACGATAAGAAGTGACAACGGCACCGAGTTCAAGAACTACACCTTGGATGAGTTTCTTAGTGATGAGGGGATCAAGCATCAATATTCCGCACCATACACCCCTCAACAAAATGGTGTAGCGGAGAGGAAGAACCGGACGTTGATGGACGCGGCAAGGACCATGATGGCGGAGTTCAAGTCTCCATACAACTTTTGGGCCGAAGCCATCAACATCGCATGTCATGCATCAAATCAGCTCTACCTCCACAAAGGCTTGAACAAGACTCCATATGAGATACTCATCGGGAACAAGCCCAACCTCAAGTACTTCCGGGTGTTCGGGTGTAAGTGTTTCATTCTCAAGAAAGGTGTTCGTTTGTCTAAATTTGAGGCTAGAGCTCATGAGGGCATATTTGTTGGTTATGCTACAAACTCCCATGCTTACCGTGTCCTCAATAAGTCCACAGGACTTATTGAGGAGACATGTAACGTGGAGTTTGATGAGAATAATGGTTCCCAAGTGGAGCAAAGTGGCACTTGTGATGTAGGTGATGAAATTCCTCCCCAAGCCATAAGAAGAATGGGTGCTAGTTTTATCCTACCCATTGAGGAACCCCTATTGGCCGAAGGAGAAGGACAATGCTCCACTCTTGTGGAGCCATCACCAAGCTAAGGCCCACACGCTTCCAAAGAACAAAGTGAAGGCCCTCAACCTCAAGAACAAGACCAAGGGCAAGGTCAATCTCAAGATGGTGTTGTAACATCAAGTGATGCCCAAGGTCAAGTTCTCTCCTCCGAGCAAGTTCAAGATCAAGAGCTTCCTCGAGATCAAGAACAAGCTCAAGATGGTGCTCAAGATGATCAAGTGACCACTCCTCATCTCACCCCCGAGGAGGAATTGGAGCGTCGTGCCGCCAAGATTGCTTCCAAGCTCTCCACCAAGGATCATCTCATGACAAATGTGCTTGGAAGCTTAAGAAAGGGGGTAAGCACTCGTAGACAATTAGCAAACTATTGTGAACATCACGCGTTTGTCTCGTGTGTTGAACCCCAAAAGGTCTATGAGGCGCTCGAAGATCTGGATTGGCTCAATGCCATGCATGAAGAACTCAACAACTTTGAACGCAACAAAGTGTGGAGATTGGTGCCAAGGCCAACGGGGAACCACAATGTCATTGGAACCAAGTGGATATTCAAGAACAAGCAAGATTCTCATGGGATTATCATTCGCAACAAGGCTCGTTTGGTAGCACAAGGCTACTCCCAAGTTGAGGGTATCGACTACGGTGGAACCTTTGCTCCTGTTGCTCGTCTTGAATCCATTCGCATGTTGATTGCATATGGTTCTCATCATAACTTTAAGTTACAACAAATGGATGTAAAGAGTGCTTTTCTTAATGGTCCTATTAATGAATTGGTATATGTCAAGCAACCCCCCGGGTTTGAGGATCCCTACTTTCCCGATCATGTGTATCAACTCGATAAGGCACTCTATGGCCTTAAACAAGCCCCACGTGCGTGGTATGACCACCTTACCGAGTTGTTACAAGACCGTGGTTTTGAAGTTGGGCTAATCGACCCCACTATTTTTTACTAAGAAGGTCAAAGGGGAGTTGTTTGTGTGCCAATTATATGTTGATGATATTATCTTCGGTTCCCCTAACAAAGCTTTCAATGAGGAATTTGCCGCTCTCATGACCTCAAAGTTCGAGATGTCTTCCATGGGAGAGTTGAAGTTCTTCCTCGGGTTCGAAGTGAAGCAAAGAAGAGAAGGAACCTTCATCAACCAAGCCAAATACACTCAAGACATGATCAAGAGATTCAAGCTAAGTGATGTCAAGCCGGCTTCCACTCCAATGCCCACCAAGTGCCAACTTGACATTGATCCCAATGGTAAAGCGGTGGATCAAAAGGTATATTGCTCCATGATCGGCTCCTTGCTTTACCTTTGTGCATCTAGACCGGATATCATGTTGAGTGTGGGGATTTGTGCACAGTTTCAAGCCTCGCCTAAGGAAAGCCACTTTGTGGCGGTTAAGCGACTCTTTCGATATTTGGCTCATACCCCAAACTTTGGCTTATGGTACCCAAGAGGAGCAAAGTTCAAGCTTGTAGGATATTCAGACTCCGATTGGGAGGGGGACAAAGTGGATAGGAAGTCCACTTCCGAAGGGTGCCAATTTCTTGGTTGCTCGTTGGTGAGTTGGTCTTCCAAAAAGCAAAGTTGTGTGTCTCTCTCGTCCACCGAAGCGGAGTATGTGGCAGCCGGTAGTTGTTGTGCACAACTTCTATGGATGAGGCAAACTTTAAAGGATTACAGTGTCATTTGTGACAAATTGCCTCTTTGGTATGACAATGGAAGTGCCATCAAGATTTCTCTCATCCCGGTACAACACTTCAAGACGAAGCACATTGAGATTCGGTATCACTTCATCCGGGATCACATTAGGCGAGGGGAGATCGAGCTCAACTATGTCAACACTCATGATAACCTTGCAGATATTTTCACGAAGCCCTTGGATGAAGCATGATTTTGCGAGTTAAGGCATGAGCTAAATATCATTGATTCGACCAATGTGACTTGAACCCTTGAACACCCCAGCACACTCATCTTGATGTCTAGTTTAGATGTAGGCATGGACATAGGGGGAGTGTTGTTCTCTCAATGAACTTTCTCTCCCCCCATAATGCATAAACTAATCAAACTCTTTCACATTAGCCATTTTTATGGTACTTGTGCTTCAAAGATGAGTTTTGGTCATGGGCCCAAGGTTAAAATCTTCGCGGTGCCATACCACTAAACTCAAACATAGGTGGTCTCGGCCACCACCCTCTCTTGGAGAGGTGTGTGTTTCTCATTCCCTTCTGTTGGTTTTGCGTGTGTGAGGGAGTCCTGGATTAGGGGGTGTTCGGATAGCCGGACTATACCTTCAACCGGACTCCTGGACTATGAAGATACAAGATTGAAGACTTCGTCCCGTGTCCGGAAGGGACTTTCCTTGGCGTGGAAGGCAAGCTTGGCGATACGGATATGTAGATCTCCTACCATTGTAACCAACTTTGTGTAACCCTAACCCTCTCCGGTGTCTATATAAACCGGAGGGTTTTAGTCCGTAGGACAACATATAGAACAACAATCATACCATAGGCTAGCTTCTAGGGTTTAGCCTCTCCGATCTCGTGGTAGATCTACTCTTGTACTACCCATATCATCAATATTAATCAAGCAGGACGTAGGGTTTTACCTCCATCAAGAGGGCCCGAACGTGGGTAAAACTTCATGTCCCTTGCCTCCTGTTACCATCCGGCCTAGACGCACAGTTCGGGACCCCCTACTCGAGATCTGCCGGTTTTGACACCGACATTAGTGCTTTCATTGAGAGTTCCTCTGTGTCGTCGCCATCAGGAAGGATGCCTCGCCCCGTCTTTAAAGATGGCACCGTTGCTAAGGGAGCTTTAGCTGTTGGCCAAACCCTCCGGCTAGGTGGTTTTCTTATGACCGCCTGTTCGGCTTCTGCACCGACGATGACCTCTCGAGCCATCGAAAACAATCTTCATGTCAGCTCGGAACTCGCCGAGCAGTTAGATCCAATGGAGCTCTCCTCCATAAACGAGCTCTTGGATCACATCGCCGCCCTGGGAGTCACTACGGATTACGACCAGATTGGGCCTAAACCCGATCTGAGAGAGATTAACTCTCCCCAAGTCACCCATCACGTTGCCGTGGTAGAGGGACAGTGCAGCGACCCTTCATCTATCTTAAGGACTAGCCATGTCCGGATTCCCGATCCCTCCAAGCTGGATACCCGCGGAGGGGAGGATATCACTCTAGACCTAAATTTAGAGTCAGGCGACGGGCTAGATTCATTGGACAACATCCAGGAATCCAAATTTTCGAGTTCGGAAATTCCTCGGCCTCTGAGCCTCAGATTGGGTGAGGCTTCGGATTTAATTCCACCCACCCACCCGAACATAAGCGATCTATCCCAAATCAAGCAAGATCCCGAAGAAATAGTACATCATTACTGGGCCAGATTCCTCCTGGTTAGCAACAGGATAAGGGACTGCCGCGAGGAAGACCAATCTCAATCTTCTGCAATAATTGCACGGACAAGGGAATCCTCAACGCCATAAGTCGCCGTGATATTACATGCTTCGCTGACTTGGCGTCCATTGTACAAAAGTACTGTGCGATGGAAAGCGCCTGGAAAACCGAAATAAAATTTTGGGACGATCCGGCCCTGAATACAAACTCAGTCCGAAATAAAAGGGTGCATCATCGCCAGACACCCGGGCCAAACACCAAAAAGCAAAAACCCTCTACAGGGCATGGAACCGTACTGGAAGGATGGCTTAATGGACCCTGTAAAATTCACAGTACAGAGGACACCACACCAACTCACAGCCTTAGAGCATGTTGGATACTCCGGCAGGTGGCCAAAATTGGCGAAGATCTCCTAATTCCGGAGGCCACAGAAAGCCACCCCAGAGACACCAATATGGTATTAACAGTCTTCGAGACTTTCGCATCAAATAATATGCGAAAAAGGACACTCCGCAGCCTTGCCGAAGTCTACCAAGTAGCAACAATAAACCCATGGAGTGACACGACTATTACCTTTAATGCTAGTGGTGAACCTAAATTCCGAACAGCCCGAGCACCAGCCGCATTGGTCCTCAGTCCAATAGTGGACGGCTTTCGTCTTACCAAGGTACTCATGGACGGCGGCAGCGGATTGAACATCATTTATGAGGAAACCCTTCAAAAAATGGAAATAGACTGGAACCGCATTGAGCGAAGCAGCACAACCTTTAGAGGAATAATCCCCAGTCGGGAAGCGCGCTGTACAGGAAAAATCACACTAGATGTGGTGTTCGGCACGCTGGATAATTACAGGTCCGAAGAGGTCACGTTCCATGTGGCTCCATTCAGTAGCGGTTATCACGCTCTGCTAGGGCGGGAAGCGTTTACAATCTTCCAAGCAATACCCCATTACGGGTACATGAAGCTCAAGATGCCCGGGCCTAACGGGATCATCACTCTTGCTAGTGATCCGGACATAGCACTCCGCGCCGAAAACAAGACAGCCGCACTAGCCCTCGAGGCACTATCCGAAGCCCTAGCGGCTGAGGAACTGACTGCGCTGCGCTCCATGGTGAATAGGGACGATGTGGTACTCGATAAAAGATCCAAGTCCACCTCCTTTAAACCGGCGGACGAAATAGTCAAATTCCAGGTCCATCCAACGAACCCCAATAAAACAGCTTCCATCGGGGCACAGTTAAACCCTGATGTAGACGCCGCACTGCGAGAGTTCCTACAAGAGAACTAGGACATTTTCGCCTGGCACCCTTCAGACATGCCAGGAATCCCACGCAGGCTGGCCGAGCACAGCTTAAATATCCTAAAAGGATTCAAACCTGTCAAACAAGCTCTTCGGCATTTTTCCGAACCTAAGAGACAGGCCATGGGAGAGGAGCTAGCAAAGCTATTGGAGGCCGGATTCATCAGAGATATAAAACATCCGGACTGGCTAGCAAACCTGGTGATGGTACCAAAGAAGGACAAATCCTGGCGTCTGTGCGTTGATTTTAAAGTCCTTAACAAGGCTTGCCCAAAGGATCCCTTCCCCCTCCCCCGCATTGATCAAATTATCGACGCTACCGCATGACATGATTTGTTGTGTTTCCTCGACGCATATTCCGGCTACCATCAAATCAAGATGGCAGAATCAGACCAAGCCGCAACGGCATTTATCACACCATACGGCCCATTCTGCTTCAACATAATGCCCTTCGGGCTCAAAAACATCGACGCAACATATCAGCGCATGATTCAGACATGTCTGGCAAACCAGATGGGCAAAACAGTGGAGGCATATGTAGATGATGTGGTCGTCAAAACAAGACATGTCGAATCTCTAGTAGACGACTTGAGGCTCACATTTGATAACCTCTGAACATACGACATCAAGCTCAACCCGGCAAAATGCGTTTTCAGCATTCCAGCCAGAAAGCTCTTGGGCTTCATTGTATCCGGTAGAGGAATTGAAGCAAATCCAGCCAAGATCCGAGCTCTGTCACAATTGGATATCCCAAAGGACCTCAAACAAATACAAAAGTTAACCGGATGCGTGGCAGCTCTAAGCCGCTTTATCTCCCGCTTGGGAGAAAAGGCCCTACCCCTTTACCGCCTCCTTTGGCGCACCGAACACTTCGAATGGACGGATGCAGCCACGGCCGGACTCGACGAAATGAAAGCCATATTGGCAACAAACCCAGTCCTGGGCGCGCCAAACATTGGCGAACCAATGCTATTGTACATTGCAGCAACACATCAGGTTGTAAGCGCAGTGCTCGTCGTCGAACGAGAAACGGACGGACACAAATTCCCCCTTCAAAAGCCGGTCTATTATGTGTCCACTGTCCTCACTCCGTGCAAATCACGGTACCCGCATTATCAAAAGATTGCGTACGCGGTATTCATGGCATCCCGGAAGCTATGACACTACTTTCAAGAGTGTTCAATAACAGTAGCCTCGGAAGTACCACTTAACGATATTATAAACAACCGTGACGCAACGGGCCGGATTGCAAAATGGGCCATTGAGCTCCTCCCGTTCGACATGACTTATAAGCCACGGCGAGCCATCAAGTCGCAAGTTTTGGCCGACTTCGTCGCAGAATGGACGGAGGCCGAACTCCCTAAAGAGTACATCACATATTCAAATTGGATCATGCATTTCGATGGCTCCAAGATGTTGGCCGGACTAGGGGCTGGCGTTGTTTTGACGTCCCCCACAGGAGACACAGTTCAATACGTACTCCAGATTATGTACACAGACTCCAACAATGCAGCCGAATATGAGGCCCTTTTACATGGTCTCCGGATGGCAGTATCCATGGGCATTCAACGCCTAGAGGTGCACGGGGACTCGAACCTCGCAATAACCCAAATAAATGGAGACTTCGATGCCAAGGATCCAAAAATGGCAGCTTACCGCAACGCCGTCGTCAGCTCGGTTCGAAGGGCTTGAATTTCACCATATAGCCCGGGAAAATAATCAGGCGGCAGATGTCCTGGCACGCATCGGCGCAAAACGCGATGTAGTCCCCCCCAACATCTTCTTGGAAAGGCTATTAAGGCCATCCGTAGTATGGGAAGGGGAGCCGAACAATAACAACCCGGACCCAACCGCACTGCCCGACACCGAACATTCTGACACAATCGGAGGCTCTGCCTATGAAATAACACCTTCAGCCCACGTAATAATGGCCGTCATCGCCCCGTGGACAGAACCATTCCTCGCCTACCTTAGTAGGCAGTAACTCACCGAGGACCAAAATGAGGCACGCTGCATAGTGCGGCGATCCAAAGCCTACAAAGTCCACGAGGGAGAGCTTTATAAGAAAAGCACTACCAGAGTCCTTCAAAGGTGCATCTCCGAAGAGGAAGGGCAGAACCTCCTGGCTGAAATTCATGCCGGACTCGGCGGTCATCACGCTGCAGCTCAGTCCCAGGTTAGCAAGGCCTTCCGTACAGGCTTTTATTGGCCGACGGCCCGGGCAGACGCCCATGACTTAGTCCAACGATGCGTCGGTTGCCAGCTCTTTGCAAACCAAAGCCATAGGCCACCCACCGCCCTCCAAACTATCCCCATCACTTGGCCCTTCGCGGTCTGGGGGCTTGACATGGTTGGACCCCTTAAAGGCGGAACCCACAAGCAAAAATACTTACTGGTCATGGCGGATAAGTTCACCAAATGGATAGAAGCCAAGCCTGTTAAGACGGCTGAATCCGGACCGGTGATAGACTTTATATCCGGGGTTGTACACTGTTATGGCGTCCCCCACAGCATCATCACTGATAACGACATGAACTTTACGGCCGATGAGGTAAAACTCTGGTGCAAAAACATGGGCATCAAGCTCGATTATGCTTCCGTCTATCACCCACAAACTAACGGCCAGATTGAACATGCAAATGGTCTTATCATGAGCGGCATCAAACCCAAATTAGTGCGGTCCCTCAAGGAATCTAACACGCACTAGGTAGAGGAGCTCGACTCCGTACTCTGGGGGCTGCGGACCACGCCGAATCGCACCACCGGATACACACCATTCTTTATGGTGTACGGCGCAGAGGCAGTTTTGCCTTGCGACATAATTCATGACTCACCTCGAGTGTGCATGTACGAAGAAAGAGAAGCCGAGCTCGATCGGCAGGACAATTTGGACGCATTGGAGGAGGAGCGTGACGTGGCAAAAGCCCGTTCCGCATTCTATCAACAGCAGGCTCGAAGATACCAAAGCAGAGAAGTACGGGCCAAAAATTACAACGTTGGCAAATTAGTTCTACGCCTGCTGGACAAGAAAAAGGACAAACTCAAGCCCAAGTGGGAAGGTCCCTTCATAATTGACCAAGTCCTGACTGGTGGAGCATACCGCCTGCGAGATGCATCGGATAACCGACTCGAGCCAAACCCATGGAACGCAGCCCATCTCCGAAGATTCTATGCCTAGCGCTGGACTCTGTGTTCGTCTCCTTCCTCTGTCCATTTTTTATATACTGTCTGTCTTACATTTCTCTCCTTCTCCCCTTCCTTTCTCTTATAGCCTTTAAAGGCTCATCAAATGACGTGCTATTCTCACTCATTAAACCTGGGGGCTTCTTTTAACAGAAGCTTATTTATACGGGCTTCATGCCCAACACATGTGTTACACTTCCGCATGTACCTTTTATTTCACCATTATATGCATCGATATGACTTAAGTTTTGGCCAAGCTGGGTTGCCTCGCTCCTGTGCTTACCCCTACGTTCCCGATTATTCGGCTAGGTGGTAAAGGGAGCACCTCTGCGATTGTTACTGCCGGATTAGCCGGATGTGTACCTCAGACTGGGTGAAGCCGAAAGCTAGCGTTCTTAAGGGAATATTCGGTCGGTGACCCAAAAGATGATCTTTTCACTTATTTATTTATGTGTCCCCAGATGCTTTTTCCCGTGTCTTTTTCGCAGAATGGGCATGCACTTTAGGGCATTGTCGGCGTTCTGGGAACGGGGGTCCCCAGACTTGCCTGCCTGCGGCCTGCGGCGTGGCTCAAAGGGGGGCCCAGCGTGGCCCATCTTCACCAACACAAACCCAAGACCCTCGTGAGGGGCCAAGCCTCGCGGGGCGGACGACGCGGAGCTTCCTCAGGCGCGGCCTCGTCAGGCTGGCTCACGAGGAGGCGGAGAGATCAAGGCGGGGTACCTCACGAGGTGCCCGTGACGCAAGCCATGACGACCGGGGGCGCCAGGCGGGTGCCAGCCCGCGCAGTGTCCTCCCTTCCTCTTTGGTGCAAAGGGGGTAAGCGCAGCCGCGGAGTACAGAGGCATCAGGCAAAGGTTGCCGTTTCGGTGCAACGAGACCAAAACCAGGAGGACTACGAGACGGAGGTCACCGTGGAGCCCAAGACGGCGTCATCACCAGAGCTTTGCGCAGGCGAAGACTACTTTTGTCAGGATAGTTGATACTAGCTGTCCCCCTTCAAATTAGCCCGCCATTGTTGGCTCCCTTCCCGCTCGATATTTGGGAAGAGGACCAGGGCCTCTATAAATAGGACCAGCCACCCACAGAGCAAAGGGGGACGGAGGGATCGAAGGATAGAGAAGATCAGGTACAGAGAGAGAGAGAAAAAGGTGACTGAGCTCCTCCCAGCAGTTCATCGCCCCAGCCAAGAACAGACCCTCGCGAGGCTGTTCTTCCTTGTATTGTTCATCATCATCATCAGCCCAAGAGGCAATCCACCACACCACACACTAGAGTAGGGTATTACACCACAACGGTGGCCCGAACCAGTATAAACCCTGCGTCTCTTGTTTTGTTCTTTCCTTAGTTCAGATCCTAGCAAGGCGGAGGAGTGCAGGTAGGTAGGAGGCGAAATCTCCGCGCGCACCCCAGTGTTCGAACCTCAAGGGTCTGCCGGAACCCGAAATCCGACAGGCATGCCTCCCAGGGAAAGGAACCCCTAACGGAACTATTCTCCCTGGAAGATGTTTCTTACTAACCATGTAATATAACATAACTAGTCGGGCACTTGTCTGTTCACGCACTAATGACCCCTACACCTGGTCTCCATGCATTCCCCGGTTCTTATATAACCGCATGGGAATTCGGACACACTCCGGACCGTCAGGTCCCGAGGCTGAAGCGAAAAGGTCGGCCATGACAAACAATCTACAATCCGGCTAGAAGGCATTATAAATGTCAATTAAATTACATAGTCATTCTGACTGCTTGTATTCCTCTTCAATACCATCTAACAGGCTGTCTAATTTACAGTCCTGCTGGGAATACTTTGCGGCCAATTCTACTTGGCCGTATACTAAGCTTACAGGGATCTCCTTCCCATCGGGCCCCATAGGACCGACCTTGGCCATGTGGTTGGGGTCAGCCTTTGTGTACCGCGTCTTCACCATGGCCCAGGCCTCCCTAGCGCCTTGACGGCAGGCCGATATCTTCCACAATCGGAAGCACCACCGTGCTCCCTTTAGCTTCTCCGCAAGCTCTCCATGACCTTCAGGCATGGAGATGGATGGCCACAAGGCCTGGGCGACGCCTTGCATCGCCTGCCGAACTCGCTCGAGCAGTTGCGAGAGCTCGGGAAGAAGGTCACCCGTAGAACCGGGCATCTCCTCTGCAGGACGACCTGTTAGCACACCTACAGACATTACTCTGTTAGTCGACTTCCCCGCCGAACTTTTTTTTCAAAGGTTTGTTCAAGCACTTACTAAATATGCCGCGCCGAAGCCGCTGATTCTCCTTAACGGAGTCTGACAGCTGGGCACGAACATCTTTCAGGTCGACGCCCAGCTTGGTGTTGGCATCTTGGAGTTCGTTCTTCTCCCGCCTCACCTTTGTCAGCACCTTCTCACCAGGCTTCAGCTGGCGTAGGAGTTGTTGCCTTTCCGGATTCAATCCGGCTCCATCTGCAATTTCATTTGTCAGATTCGCACCCATGCCGTGCTTCACAAAATACTTATCTTTCGAAGCGTATATTACCAGAGGGGGTCTCCTTGGGCTCCCCTGCCGCGGCTAGTGCGGCCTCAAGTTGGGCTTTGCACTCTTCCAGCTCCTGGGACAGTAGGGAATTCTTTTCTGTAAGAACCTGCATAACAAATGATCCTTAAATCAGTTATTCTAACTGTTTCAAGTCTTAGGGGCTACTGGTATATATATATATATATATAATTACCAAAATTTTCTTACCCGTATGTCTTTTACATATTGCTCCGTGGCTCTGGCTAGAGCATTTTGAGCGGCACGGAGGTACGCATCTCCCAAATTGAAGGCATCTAATGCCTCTTGGGAGAAACAAGCATCGCGAAGAATTGTCCGGCGACGCCTGTGGTTCATGGCACTCTCCACCCCAGAGTTGGTGGCAGACAACCTGTCCACATCCTCCGTTGGAGGAGCGTCTGGTGCGCGCCTTGTGTTCGCCTCCACCTCCAGACCAGGCTTTGGAGCCTGGCTGGTGGAGGCGCGATTGGCAGCCTCTCCGGATATAGTCCGGCGAGGTCTCTTTGTCCTGAAAAGAGCACGAGTGTTAATATGCCTTGAAGGTATAACACCTGGGATAAGGGGGCGCGCCATACCTTTGCGCTGACGCCTCGGTCCGGACTGCACCTCTTTTCTGCCCACGGGGCCCTATGGCCCCTCGTTGGCTTGTCGCCGCAGGTTCGGCCTCCCGTCTCAAAAACCTCCCATGCAAAGCTCGATTGTAATCAGGAAACTGAAAACACGAGAGGACGGACCCCTATTCGGGGTACTGGGACTTCGATCTCAGTTACCTGGGAGGCCGGGATTAGCCCTGGGTAATCGGCCGTAATGGCCACCAAGGCATTGTCCTTGCTCAATTGATGGAACACTCCATCAATCAGCTCAACAGATAAGTCCGGATCCTCTTGAGAGGCCGGGTCGAGGGACCGTCCTGGGTCCTCGGGTTGTGGAGGAGGGCTGTTTATTTCTTTAATAGCCTGGCGCGGTTCCTGCGTTGAAGTCGTTAGACTGAATATTTAACAATGGGAATATAAAACGGATGGGCAAGTAAATGTGACCACTTACCCAGCTTGGGGGATTGTACATAGAAAATCCACCCTGTGGGTCGACACGGAGAAATTCCTCCTCTTCTCCCTTGTACAAAGCGGACAAGGTCTTTGTTAGAGCCGCAGCTGAATCCGGCCCCTTATGGCCGTAGCGGGTGGTGTCGTCCTCCCTGTTGAAGTCCCACATGGGGTGGCCTCTATACTGTAGCGGCTGCACCCCTCGCATGATGCATGCGGCCATGACCCCGATCATGATCAGTCCGGAATGAGCTAACAATCTTATCCGGCCCATCAGGTAAAGAACGTCCTTGTCACTTTCCCTCTGAGGGCTCCATGGACGCCAACTTAGGCGCTTCTTTAGTGGAGCACTGTCGAACTCAGGGAGGCCGATCCGGATAGGATCCGGCAGCGGGACGTCCTCTATGTAAAACCATTCCGAAGGTCAGTCCTCGGACACCTTCTTTGGGGTTCCGGATAGATATCCGGTCCCGACGATGCGCCACACTTCGGCTCCGCCCACTTGATATATTGACCCCTTCTGAGAACGGGGCACAAGGCAGAATAGCTCTTTCCACAGCCCGAAATGAGCCTCAACACCCAAAAATAGCTCGCAGAGGGCTACGAAGCCCGCGATATGCAATACGGAGGCATGCGTAAGATTGTGTAGTCGGAGGCCATAGAACTCCAGGAGCCCCCGGAGAAACGGATGGATTGGAAATCCGAGCCCTCTTATTAAATAAGGGACAAGGCATACCCGCTCTCCTTTGGAGGGATTAGGGGCACTCTCCGCTTGCTCTCCGACATTATAGATGGCAAGACCGGCTCGAACCAGGACCATATAGGCCGGGGGGAGAAATCCCTTGGTCTGGAGCGTCACTAGCTCGCTATGCGGGATGGAGCATCTCTCCCAATATCCAGGCTAAGGGCTGGAAGGGCGAAAGGAGGAGTTGCGACGGCTGGCCATGCTGGATGGACCTTTGTCAGATGCGCTCTGATGAACACTCGCGAAGGGGAGAAGGTGTGGTTTGGATCTAAATCCTCGTCCCCTTAAATGGGCGGCTCATTTACGCGGCTAGGGGTGTGGATGTAAAAACACTGAGACTTTTCATATTCGTTTGACATGTGGGAGACGACCATTATTGGGCGTAGAAGCCAAGGAGCGCAACATTTACAAGAAACCGGACTTTATTCAACAGGTACACGGAGTTTGGAGGAGAACCCGCCTTGCAATGCCGAAGACAATCTGCGCGCCGGACTCATCGTCATTGAAGCCTGTCCTGGATTAGGGGGTGTTCGGATAGCCGGACTATACCTTCAGCCGGACTCCTGGACTATGAAGATACAAGATTGAAGACTTCGTCCCGTGTCCGGAAGGGACTTTCCTTGGCGTGGAAGGCAAGCTTGGCGATACGGATATGTAGATCTCCTACAATTGTAACCGACTTTGTGTAACCCTAACCCTCTCCGGTGTCTATATAAACCGGAGGGTTTTAGTCCGTAGGACAACATACAGAACAACAATCATACCATAGGCTAGCTTCTAGGGTTTAGCCTCTCCGATCTCGTGGTAGATCTACTCTTGTACTACCCATATCATCAATATTAATCAAGCAGGACGTAGGGTTTTACCTCCATCAAGAGGTCCTGAACCTGGGTAAAACTTCGTGTCCCTTGCCTCCTGTTACCATCCGGCCTAGACGCACAGTTCGGGACCCCCAACCCGAGATCCTCCGGTTTTGACACCGACAGTGTGTGTTTGTTCGCGTTTTTCTTCTCGGTTTCTTTTCTTGAGCTAAGCCATTTTGGCCAGTCCTTTTTGCGGCTGAGCGGTACTACCGCTGGGTGCACGATACAACCGCTGATGAGCGTCAAGCGGTACTACCGCCCACCCAGCGGTACTACCGCTGCGGGGCGGGCGATGGGGGGTTATGTTGGGGCAGGGGGAGTTGTTTTCTCCCCCATACCCATTCGCCCCCACGCGCTCGTCTTCCTCGTTGCTCTAGCGACGTCTCGCCGTGGGAGGACTTCGGTCGACCGCCGTTTTCGTGCCTTCCCTATCCTTTTCCTCCGGTGGAGTCGATCCCCACCTCGTCCTCTAGCCATGGATGCCGGTATTGCCCCCGTTCCCATTCTCTCTTTGCCTAGCTATTGCATCTAGTTTTTAGGGGCAATAGACATTGTTTTTCTTGTCTTTTGGCTATGTCTAAGCTTGAGTAGGATGGAGTTGGCGTCTAGGCCCTTTGGATTGATGTTTGGTAGGCCTATTTTTTAATTTGGCATCTCCGGTAATGCCGGATCTGTCCACGGGAGTAGGGAACTGCCGTTCCCCGTCTTGAGCGGTACTATCGCCCATCCTGAGCGGTACTACTGCCCGAGCGGTACTGCCGCAGTTGGGTCGCGGTACTTGATATGTCTCCAACGTATCTATAATTTTTGATTGCTCCATGCTATATTATCTTCTGTTTTGGACATTATTGGGCTTTATTATCCACTTTTATATTATTTTTGGGACTAACCTATTGACCCAGAGCCCAGTGCCAGTTCCTGTTTTTTCCCTTGTTTCAGTGTTTCGAAGAAAAGGAATATCAAACAGAGTCGAAATGGAATGAAACCTTCTCGAGAAGTTTTTTTGGAAGGAAATCAACCCGGGAGACTTGGAGTCCACGTCAAGGAAGCTTCGAGGAAGCCATGAGGTAGGGGGCGCGCCCACCCCCTGGGCGCGCCCTCCACCCTCATGGGCCCCTCGTGGCTCCCCTGACGTACTTCTTCCTCATATATATCTCCATATACCCTAAAACGATCGGGGAGCACAATAGATCGGGAGTTCCCCCGCCAAAAGCCTCCGTAGCCACCGAAAACCAATCTAGACCCGTTCCGGCACCCTGCTGGAGGGGGAATCCCTCTCCGGTGGCCATCTTCATCATCCCGGCGCTCTCCATGACGAGGGGGGAGTAGTTCTCCCTCGGGGCTGAGGGTATGTACCAGTAGCTATGTGTTTGATCTGTCTCTCTCTCACTCGTGTTCTTGAGGTGGTACGATCTTGATGTATCGCGAGCTTTGCTATTATAGTTGGATCTTATGATGTTTTCTTCCCCCTCTACTCTCTTGTAATGGATTGAGTTTTCACTTTGAAGTTATCTTATCGGATTGAGTCTTTAAGGATTTTAGAACACTTGATGTATGTCTTGCGTGGGATACCTGTGGTGAGAATGGGGTATTCTATGATCCACTTGATGTATGTTTTGGTGATCAACTTGCGGGTTCCGTGACCTTGGGAATCTATGCAAAGGGGTTGGCACACGTTTTCGTCTTGACTCTCTGGTAGAAACTTTGGGGCACTCTTTGAATAGATGAATCTGAGATTGTGTGATGCATATCGTATAATCATACCCACGGATACTTGAGGTGACATTGGAGTATCTAGGTGACATAAGGGTTTTGGTTGATTTGTGTCTTAAGGTGTTATTCTAGTACGAACTCTAGGGCTGTTTGTGACACTTATAGGAATAGCCCAACGGATTGATTGGAAAGAATAACTTTGAGGTGGTTTCGTACCCTACCATAATCTCTTCGTTTGTTCTCCGCTATTAGTGACTTTGGAGTGACTCTTTGTTGCATGTTGAGGGCTAGTTATATGATCCAATTGTGTTATTATTGTTGAGAGAACATGCACTAGTGAAAGTATGAACCCTAGGCCTTGTTTCAACGCATTGCAATACCGTTTGTGCTCACTTTTATCATTAGTTACCTTGCTGTTTTATATTTTCAAATTACAAAAACCATTATGTACCATCCATATACCACTTGTATCACCATCTCTTCGCCGAACTAGTGCACCTATACAATTTACCATTATATTGGGTCTGTTGGGGACACAAGAGACTCTTTGTTATTTGGTTGCAGGGTTGCTTGAGAGAGACCATCTTCATCCTATGCCTCCTACAGATTGATAAACCTTAGGTCATCCACTTGAGGGAAATTTGCTACTGTCCTACAAACCTCTGCACTTGGAGGCCCAACAATGTCTACAAGAAGAAGGTTGTGTAGTAGACATCAAGATCTTTTCTGGCGCCTTTGTCGGGAGGCGAGGAAAGCGGCACTAACACCCCGTCAATCAAGCTCTTTTCTGGCGCCGTTGCCGGGGAGGTGAGTGCTTGAAGGTATATCTTTAGATCTTGCATTTGAATCTTTTTGTTTCTTGTTTTAGCACTAGTTTAGTTTATAAAAGAAAACTATAAAAAATGTGGAATTGAGTTTGCCTCATACGCTTCATCTTTTTAATATCTTTCATGAGTATGATGCAAAGGAAAATTGTGTCAAAGTATTAGAAGAAGAATGCATTAAAATGTTTGGCACTAAATCTTTGAATGATGAGCATGATTGCAATGTTGTTAGTATGAACTCTTTAAATATCCATGGTACTAATGATGATTGCACTAGTTATGATGAAAATGTCTCCTATAAACATGTCAATTTTTGTGGAGTGCATTGGGTTTGCAAGTACACACCAATTAGGGAAGATAGATTTTTCAAGAGGCATAAGTACTTAGAAACTAAATTGTTGCAAGAAAGGCTAGATGTTTGTGCTGAAAATTTAAATTTTCTTGGCCATACTTGTGAGCTTTGCAATGAACATGGTCATATAACCATCCGATGCAAATTGTTTCATGATCTAATCGTTTCCAGAAATTGTGATGACTTATTCTGTTGCACATCATAATGAACTTAGTTTGCTTATGGTTACGAAGAAATGAAACGTATAACTAACTATCTTCCAGTATTTGCCCATGATAAACTTCTTGGCTTTGATCTAGAGGAAATTTATATGTATTGTGCGGTAAATTGTATTGAAAATCCTTATATTGCCAACTACATAAAGAAAAGAAAACAAATAGAAGATGAAGAGAATACTAATGAAAGGGAAGATACTTCCCAATACCCTCCTATTATTTCTTATGATGAATCAGGTAAAGAGGAGGAGCCTCCTATTCAACCAATCTCATTAATAAGGAGCTCCAAAAGGAGGATTGAACCCACACATGATGTGGTGAAGAAGAAGAAAAGAAAAAGGAAGAGAGGTAAAAAGATATCTCCCCCAAATAATGCTGCTCCTATTACTATTGTGCCTCATGAAAATATAATTGTGGACGATAATGATACTTCTTATGATCTTGAAAATATTTTTGGCACTTGCTTGGAAGAATATGATAATTGCTATACTATTGGTGCTATCCATACTATTAATGATGAGAGTGATTATGCTTATGATATGCAAAGGCCCAAGCTTGGGGATGCTATGTTTGATGAAGATGATGTTTTTGAGAATATATTTTCTACAATTAATGTTTGTCCCAAGCTTGGGGATGCTATGTTTAATGAAGATGATATTTTAAGTCTCCCAAGTTTTGATATGCAAATTTATAATGATGATAGCATGCCTCCTACCTATGATGATTATTGTGATGATACTTATGCTATAAAAAGTAGTGATTATATTTATAAAACTTGTCATGATTATGGTTACCCCTTTTCTTAACATTACTCTTTTAATGTGGAAACAATTTATAGTATTCGAGTTTCTTATAATACTCCCACTATTCCGAATGAGAAGAATTTTGCTTATGTGGAGAGTAGAAAAATTTCTATGCTTGCAGATCATGAAAAGAATACTTTAGGTGCTTGTTATATTGTTGAATTCATTCATGATGCTACTGAAAATTATTATGAGGGAGGAATATATGCTTGCAGGAATTGCAATAATTTTGAAGTTATGCTTGTTTTGCCCTCCTATGCTAGTTGATTATTGTTCCCATAAGTTGTTTTCTCACAAAATCCCTATGCATAGGAAGAGGGTTAGGCTCAAATGTGCTAGTCATATTATTCATGATGCTCTCTTTATGTTTCAATTCTTATCCTTTATGTGAGCATCGTTGAAATCATCATGCCTAGCTAGGGGCGGTAAACGATAGCACTTGTTGGGAGGCAACCCAACTTTATTTTTATTCCTTGCTTTTTGCTCCTGTTTAGAAATAAATAATTTATCTAGACTCTATTATGATTGAGTTTTTTAAGTTTTAATTAGTTTTTGTGCCAAGTAGAACCGTTGGGAAGACTTGGGGAAAGTCTTGTTGATCTTGTTGTAAAAAAACAGAAACTTTAGCGTTCACGAGAATTGCTGCCATTTTTTTTATTGGAGAGTTCTATTTAGTTAATTATTTTTGCATATGATTAATAGATAAATTCCTCACGTCCAGCAATTTATTTGAGAATTTTATGAGTCCCAGAAGTATACGTTTGATCCAGATTACTTCAGACTGTTCTGTTTTTGACAGATTCTGTTTTTCGTGTGTTGTTTGCTTATTTTAATGAATCTATGGCTAGTAAAAGAGTTTATAAACCATAGAGAAGTTGGAATACATTAGTTTTAACACCAATATAAATAAACAATGAGTTCATTACAGTACCTTGAAGTGGTGATTTACTTTCTTATACTAACGAAGCTTATGAGTTTTCTGTTAAGTTTTCTGTTGTGAAGTTTTCAAGTTTTGGGTAAAGATTCGATGGACTATGGAATAAGGAGTGGCAAGAGCCTAAGCTTGGTGATGCCCAAGGCACCCCAAGGTAATATTCAAGGACAACCAAAAGCCTAAGCTTGGGGATGCCCCGGAAGGCATCCCCTCTTTCGTCTTCGTTCATCGATAACTTTACTTGGAGCTATATTTTTATTTACCACATGATATGTGTTTTGCTTGGAGCGTCAATTTATTTTGTTAGGATTTGCTTGCTGTTTGAATAAAATACCAAGATATGAAATTCTTTAATGTTAGTGAGTCTTCATATAGTTGCATAATTGTTCGACTACTCATTGATCTTCACTTATATCTTTCAGAGTAGTTTGTCATTTGCTCTAGTGCTTCACTTATATCTTTTTAGAGCACAATGGTGGTTTTATTTTGAAGAAATAGATGAACTCTCATGCTTCACTTATATTATTTTGAGAGTCCTAAACAGCATGATAATTTGCTTTGGTTATGAAATTTGTCCTAATATGATGGGCATCCAAGAGGGATATAATAAAAACTTTCATATAAAGTGCATTGAATACTATGAGAAGTTTGATACTTGATGATTGTTTTGAGATATGGAGATGGTGATATTAGAGTCATGCTAGTTGAGTAGTTTTGGATTTGATAAATACTCGTGTTGAAGTTTGTGATTCCCGTAGCATGCACATATGGTGAACCGTTATGTGATTTTTATTGATTGTCTTCCTTATGAGTGGCGGTCGGGGACGAGCGATGGTCTTTTCCTACCAATCTATCCCCCTAGGAGCATGCACGTAGTACTTTGTTTCGATAACTAATTGATTTTTGCAATAAGTACGTGAGTTCTTTATGACTAATGTTGAGTCCATGGATTATACGCACTCTCACCCTTCCACCATTGCTAGCCTCTCTAGTACCGCGCAACTTTCGCCGGTACCATAAACCCACCATATATATTCCTCAAAACAGCCACCATACCTACCTATTATGGCATTTCCTTAGCCATTCCGAGATATATTGCCATGCAACTCTCCACCGTTCCATTTATTATGACACGCTCCATCATTGTCATATTGCTTTGCATGATCATGTAGTTGACATTGTATTTGTGGCAAAGCCACCGTTCATAATTCTTTCATACATGTCACTCTTGATTCATTGCATATCCCGGTACACCGCCGGAGGCATTCATATAGAGTCATATCTTGTCCTAAGTATCGAGTTGTAATTCTTGAGTTGTAAGAAAATAAAAGTGTGATGATCATCATTATTAGAGCATCGTCCCAGTGAGGAAAGGATGATGGAGACTATGATTCCCCCATAAGTCGGGATGAGACTCCGGACAAAAAATAAAAAAAAAGAGAAAAAATAGGCCATAAAAAAGGAGAAAAGGCCCAAATAAAAAAATAAAATAAAAAAATGAGAGAAAAAGAGAGAAGGGGCAATGCTACTATCCTTTTACCACACTTGTGCTTCAAAGTAGCACCATGATCTTCATGATAGAGAGTCTCCTATGTTGTCACTTTCATATACTAGTGGGAATCTTTCATTATAGAACTTGGCTTGTACATTCCAATGATGGGCTTCCTCAAAATTCCCTAGGTCTTCGTGAGCAAGCGAGTTGGATGCACACCCACTAGTTTCTTTTGTTGAGCTTTCATACATTTATAGCTCTAGTGCATCCGTTGCATGGCAATCCCTACTCACTCACATTGATATCTATTGATGGGCATCTCCATAACCCGTTGATACGCCTAGTTGATGTGAGACTATCTTCTCCTTTTTGTCTTCTCCACAACCACCATTCTATTCCACCTATAGTGCTATGTCCATGGCTCACACTCATGTATTGCGTGAAGATTGAAGAAGTTTGAGAACATCAAAAGTATGAAACAATTGCTTGGCTTGTCATCGGGGTTGTGCATGATTTAAATATTTTGTGTGATGAAGATAGAGCATAGCCAGACTATATGATTTTGTAGGGATAGCTTTCTTTGGCCATGTTATTTTGAAAGGACATAATTGCTTAGTTAGTATGCTTGAAGTATTATTATTTTTATGTCAATATGAACTTTTATCTTGAATCTTTCAGATCTGAATATTCATACCACAATTAAAGAGATTTACATTGAAATTATGCCAAATAGCACTCCACATCAAAATTTTTGTTTTTATCGTTTACCTACTCGAGGACGAGTAGGAATTAAGCTTGGGGATGCTGATACGTCTCCAACGTATCTATAATTTTTGATTGCTCCATGCTATATTATCTTCTGTTTTGGACATTATTGGGCTTTATTATCCACTTCTATATTATTTTTGGGACTAACCTATTGACCCAGAGCCCAGTGCCAGTTCCTGTTTTTTCCCTTGTTTCAGTGTTTCGAAGAAAAGGAATATCAAACAGAGTCGAAACAGAATGAAACCTTCTGGAGAAGTTATTTTTGGAAGGAAAGCAACCCCGGAGACTTGGAGTCCACGTCAAGGAAGCTTCGAGGAAGCCACAAGGTAGGGGGGCGCGCCCACCCCCCTGGGCGCGCCCTCCACCCTCATGGGCCCCTCGTGGCTCCCCCGACGTACTTATTCTCATATATATCTCCATATACCATAAAACAATCGGGGAGCACAATAGATCGGGAGTTCCGCCGCCAAAAGCCTCCGTAGCCACCGAAAACCAATCTAGACCCATTCCGGCACCTTGCCGGAGGGGGAATCCCTCTCCGGTGGCCATCTTCATCATCCCGGCGCTCTCCATGATGAGGAGGGAGTAGTTCTCCCTCGGGGCTGAGGGTATGTACCAGTAGCTATGTGTTTGATCTCTCTCTCTCTCTCTCTCTCTCGTGTTCTTGAGGTGGTACGATCTTGATGTATCGCAAGCTTTGCTGTTATAGTTGGATCTTATGATGTTTTCTTCCCCCTCTACTCTCTTGTAATGGATTGAGTTTCCCTTTGAAGTTATCTTATCAAATTGAGTCTTTAAGGATTTGAGAACACTTGATGTATGTCTTGCGTGGGATACCTGTGGTGACAATGGGGTATTCTATGATCCACTTGATGTATGTTTTGGTGATCAACTTGCGAGTTCTGTGACCTTGGGAATCTATGCATAGAGGTTGGCACACATTTTCGTCTTGACTCTCCGGTAGAAACTTTGGGGCACTCTTTGAGGTCCTATGTGTTGGTTGAATAGATGAATCTGAGATTGTGTGATGCATATCGTATAATCATACCCACGGATACTTGAGGTGACATTGGAGTATCTAGGTGACATTAGTGTTTTGGTTGATTTGTGTCTTAAGGTGTTATTCTAGTACGAACTCTAGGGTGGTTTGTGACACTTATAGGAATAGCCCAACGGATTGATTGGGAGGAATAACTTTGAGGTGGTTTCGTACCCTACCATAATCTCTTCGTTTGTTCTCCGCTATTAGTGACTTTGGAGTGACTCCTTGTTGCATGTTGAGGGCTAGTTATATGATCCAATTGTGTTATTATTGTTTAGAGAACTTGCACTAGTGAAAGTATGAACCCTAGGCCTTGTTTCAACGCATTGCAATACTGTTTGTGCTCACTTTTATCATTAGTTACCTTGCTGTTTTTATATTTTCAGATTACAAAAACCATTATCTACCATCCATATACCACTTGTATCACCATCTCTTCGCCGAACTAGTGCACCTATACAATTTACCATTGTATTGGGTGTGTTGGGGACACAAGAGACTCTTTGTTATTTTTTTGCAGGGTTGCTTGAGAGAGACCATCTTCATCCTCTGCACTTGGAGGCCCAACAACGTCTACAAGAAGAAGGTTGTGTAGTAGACATCAGTACTATCGCTGGATGCCCAGTTCCATAATTTCCTACCACATTTTGATCCATGTTGTTTTGTTTGATGGCTTATGCTCTTTCTTTCGTGTGTTTCTTCTGGTCGTGCGTTTGGTTCCAGGTGATGATCATCCTGAGCAGCAGGTCCGCCGTGTCAACCCCGGTCGTGCAACGTCAAAGTGCTACCGCTCATCTGAGTCAGCAGGTGGTTCCTCAAGTGCTCCACCACCGCCAGCGGGTGCTTCCTAAAGTGCTCGAAAGCTCTCGAAGATATCTACCAGCAAGCCAAAGGGGAAGACTGTGACTGAGCTGTCTTCCAAGGAGTTCTTGGCAAGGCGTCGCCGCAACCCCTATGAGGAAGACCAAGACCCCACTTTGGTCAACCGCCCGTTCTGGAACCGCTTTCAGTTTGCCATCTAATTTGATGTGATCAAGGCTAAGAAGAATCTCTTTGTTGATGTACGCTCCATCGACACAGATGCTATGGAGAAGGACCCTGAGTAATTTGACGAAGCCCTTCAGATGTGTTCTCAGCTGAACATTCTCAGAATCATGCAGTTCAACAAGGATTTTGATGCAGATTTGGTGGCTCAATTCTATGCTACTGTCCATCTTGGAACTGATGCGAAAGGACTCTGGCTTGGATGAAAAATGGCAAGTTGCTTTTTGTCAAGTGGAAGGCCTTCATGGAGTTACTTGGGGTGGAAGATCACGGGCTTAAGACTCCAGTCGGCTTCTTCCCTCACCGCAATGCTACCTCCACTCACAAGCAAGCCCTCTGGCCCTACTGTTCTGTGAAGGTTCACCCTGTGACTAAGAAGGAAACCTATGAGCTGTCTACCTTTCTGGACATCCTTCATCTGTCTTCCGAGAGACTCCCTTCCCTCGCATCGGGAATCTGGATATGGTCCACTCCTATCTCGTGGACATGCTTCTCTTCTGCCAGCATGAGAAGGAACAAAACACTAGCGAGTCCCTGAACATTTCTCATGTTATGTGGTCTGAACTTCTTTCTGCCGTTTCTGAGCGCAAGTGCCCGACCTATGGTCCGTTCATCATGCGGCTCATTGAGAAGGCCTGGGCACGTGTCTATCCCAAGGTTATGCTGGAAACTGGAGAATTGGTTTCTCATGAGATCAAGCGTCTGAGGAAGAAGGACAATTGGGGCACTCCAGCGCCTAAATCCGGGGGTCCATCTACTGCTGCTGACATGGAGGCCGAGGGCGGGGCTGAGGATAATGATAACGATGAGGACTATGAGCCCTCTGGAGCAGAGCCCTCTTGGGCAAAGAAGCTCAAGCGCAAGATGAAGAAGCTTTTCTGCATGGAGTCTCATGGTCAGTACATGACTCATGTGGCTGAGAAGCAGGCCAGGGGGCGTCACAAGGAGCTCATGCGTCAGCTGGGTGCGACCGTTCCCAGTGGTTTTGAGGGCCAGATCACTGAGGAGGAGGAGTGGATTCAGCAGCACTGTCTGTGGACCGATTCAGACATCAAGCAGTTTCCGACTGATGATGGCAGTGCAGATGACCCTGCGAGGATGTGATGAAAGAGCTTCTCAGTTTGCTATCTCATGGAGCCGTAGCAACGCTCTTTGCCCTTTTGGTGTCTCGATGCCAAAGGGGGAGAGAATTTGGGGATTTGTGTTGTTGTTGTGTTTGCGAGTGTGTCTTTGTGGTGTTGTTGTGTTTTCTCGCCGTTTGCATTGTTTGGTGTTGTGCCCGTGAGACCTAAGTTCCAGACATATGGTGTGAGACATATGCTACCTTATCTTTATCTTATCATTATCTATGTCTATCTAGTACTTTGGTATCTTATGAGTTGCATGCTTATCCTGTTATACCCTGCTCTCACGTATCCTATGCTTAGATTGTTGGACTATAAAATATAGGGGGAGTATTGATCCTAATGTGTGTGTCTTGCATTCCAAAGGCACTACTAACTAGGTGCACACATTCAGGGGGATCCCGTCTATATTTTGTAGTTCTAAGTATCTTTACTTTCATGTCTTATCTTTGTGCAAATCCCTGGTTGTCATCAATCCACCAAAAAGGGGGAGATTGTTAAGGCATATCTCTCTCGATGTAGTTTTGGTGAGTGATGACAACATGTTTGCGGACTAATCGTGTGCTTTGAGCATTCCAGAGTTTCATACTTTCGCACGAGACGATTTCTTTCCCCTCGGAGTGTTATTCAAGACGGTGTAGCTCTTTCATTTCTATTTTGGTGGACTAGTTTCGTAGGAGGCACCATACTATCAAGAGGGGGTCCGCTTTGGTATGGCTAGGTTGGAATCAACACATACACATCCTTTTCACACCCTCTGAGCCTTTCCGCTTCAATGGAGAGCTCATTCCCCTTCATTGTGCTTGTTTTGGGTCCCAGCGGTAGTACTGCGGTCCCAAGTTGTAGTACTGCTCAAGAGCCACAGGCCGCAGTACTGCTCGGCAGCGGTAGTACCGCCTGTGGGTCCTCGCTGTAGTACCGCTGCGGCATCAGGCTCCTACCGCGTCGATTCGAGGGGGTCGCCTCTCGTGTCGGATTGTGCGGCACTAAGCAGCGGCAGTAGATGCGGTAGTGTCGCTCGAGAGCGGTAGTACCGCCCTACCACCACGGTAGTACCGCGTAGGGGTCCGAACGGCAGTACCTGATACGTCTCCATCGTATCTATAATTTTGATTGTTCCATGCCAATATTCTACAACTTTCATATACTTTTGGCAACTTTTTATACTATTTTTGGGACTAACATATTGATCCAGTGCCCAGTGCCAGTTCCTGTCTGTTGCATGTTTTTGGTTTCGCAGAATATCCATATCAAACGGAGTCCAAATGGGATAAAAACGGACGGAGATACTTTTTGGAATATTTGGAGAATTTCGGAAGAAAAAATCCACGTGAGACGGTGCCCGAGGTGGTCACGAGGCAGGGGGGCGCGACCCATACCCTCGTAAGCCACCCGTAAGGCGGTTGACACTCTTCTTTTGCCGCAAGAAAGCTAATTTTCAGAAAAAAAATCATGGTGAAGGTTTCAGGCCAATCGGAGTTACGGATCTCCATATATACATGAAACGGTGAAACAGAGCGAGGGGAGAACGCAGAAACAGAGAGAGAAAGAGAGACAGATCCAATATCGGAGGGGCTCTCGCCCCTCCCACGCCATGGAGGCCAAGGACCAGAGGGGAAACCCTTCTCCCATATAGGGAGGAGGTCAAGGAAGAAGAAGAAGAAGGGGGGCCCTCTCCCCCTTGCTTCCGGTGGCGCCGGAGTGCCACCAGGGGCCATCATCATCATCGTCATCTTCACCAACAACTTCACCGCCTTCACCACCAACTCTTCCCCCCTCTATGCAGCGGTGTAACCTCTCTCTTACCCACTGTAATCTCTACTTAAACATGGTGCTCAACGCTATATATTATTTCCCTATGATGTATGGCTATCCTATGATGTTTGAGTAGATCCGTTTTGTCCTAATGGCTATTTGATGATCAAGATTGGTTTGAGTTGCATGTTTTATTATTGCTGCTGTCCTATGGTTCTCTCCGTGTCGCGCAAGCGTGAGGGATCCCCGCTGTAGGGTGTTGCAATATGTTTGTGATTTGCTTATGGTGGGTGGCGTGAGTGAACACAAGCACAAACCCGAGTAAGTAGGTTGTTTGCGTATGGAATAAAGAGGACTTGATGCTTTAATGTTATTGTTGGGTTTTACCTTAATGAATCTTTAGTAGTTGCGGATGCTTGCTAGAGTTCCAATCATAAGTGCATATGATCCAAGTAGAGAAAGTATGTTAGCTTATGCCTCTCCCTCAAATAAAATTGTAGTAATGATTACCGGTCTAGTTATCGATTGCCTAGGGACAAATAACTTTCTCGTAACAACAAACTGTCTACTAAACCTAACTTAGTTGTGTCCTTATCTAATCAGCCCCTAATTTTTATTTACTTGCTCTTTATTATCTTGCATACCTATCCAACAACACCTACAAAGTACTTCTAGTTTCATACTTGTTCTAGGTAAAGCGAACGTCAAGCGTGCGTAGAGTTGTATCGGTGGCCGATAGAACTTGAGGGAATATTTGTTCTGCCTTTAGCTGCTCGTTGGGTTTGACACTCTTACTTATCGAAAACTGTTGCGATCCCCTATACTTGTGGGTTATCAAGACCTTTTTCTGGCGCCGTTGCCGGGGAGCAATAGCGTGGATGAATATTCTCGTGTGTGCTTGTTTGCTTTATCACTAAGTAATTTTTATTTGTTGTTCTTAGTTGTTCTTTATCTTTAGTTATGGATATGGAACACAAAATACCAAAAAAATTAGGTGTACTTGCTACTCATGGAGATGGGGAACCTCCTAAAACCCTCGATGCTGGTTATGTGAAAAATATTATGTACTACTTTAATAATCCTGAGAAAACCCCATTCAATTATGTAATGGGAGTAATGTTGGATCAACGTGAATACTTTAGGGATTACCGCTTGACACAAAAAGGGAAACTATTATGGGATCAAATTCATATATTGAAGTGGTATGCTTGGCAAGTATGCTTGAGTTATGATATTACTTGTTGCTCTAGGATGAAGGCTCCACACCTTCCCTTTTCATGTGAATTTAATGATAATGAAACCGTGGCTTCTTATGCTAGAGGTATATATGATTACTATGATGTGGAACAAATAGAAGAATTTGTTGCTTTTAAGGGTACTTATGAAATTGAACCTTTGTTTGAAAAGAATGAAGCTTATGATGATCATGTTTATAGGCCTGAAAATTTAGCTATCTTAAAATATTGCTATGATAATTATGAATATAATTCCTATATTAATGTGCTTATTGAGAAAGTCTCCGCTGTCCAAGAAGAGACTAATATTTTGCAGGAATCTATGGAAGAAGAAGTTGATGAAACTTTGAGCTCATTGGATGAAAAATATGATGAGGAGAGCGAAGAACAAAAGGAGGAAGAGCGGATTGATCACCCGTGCCCACCTTCTAATGACAGTAACTCTTCAACTCATACATTGTTTAACTCCCCTTCATGCTTACTGAAGGATGAATGCTATGATAATTGCTATGATCCCATTGATTCTTTTGAAATATCCCTTTTTGATGATGCTTGCTATGCTTATGGCCAAGATGCCAATATGAATTATGCTTATGGAGATGAACTTGCTATAGTTCCTTATGTTAAATATGAAATTGTTGCTATTGCACCCACGCATGATAGTCCTATTATCTTTTTGAATTCTCCAAACTACACTATATCGAAGAAGTTTGCCCTTATTAAGGATTATATTGATGGGTTGCCTTTTACTACTACACATGATGATTTTGATAGATATAATATGCATGTGCTTGCTGCTCCTAATTGCAATTATTATGAGAGAGGAACCATATCTCCACCTCTCTATGTTTCCAATACAATAAAATTGCAAGAAACTGTTTATACTATGCATTGGCCTTTACTATGTGTGCATGAATTGTTCTTTTATGACATGCTGATGCATAGGAAGAGAGTTAGACTTCGTTGTTACATGATATATGTTACTTTGTGCTCACTACTAAATGCTAAATCATTGTTAATTAAAATTGGCTTTGATATACCTTGGGATCCGGGTGGATCCATTACTTGAGCACTATATGCCTAGCTTAATGGCTTCAAAGAAAGCGCTGCCAGGGAGACAACCCAGAAGTTTTAGAGAGTCATTTATTTCTGTTGAGTGCTTTCATATAGTTTAAAAACAACAAAAATAAAGAGGGGAACCCAAAACTTTTTCAAAAAGGAAAGTGAAAGTGAGAAAGACAAGCATTGTTGAAGTGGGAGAGCTCCTTGAACTTTGTTCATGCTCACTGAAACTTTGTGAATCTTGATTACATAAACTTTTCAACAAAAATAATTATCCCCTTGTACAATTCCATTGTATTATAAAACTAATGTGCCAAGGTTTGCCTTTAGGATGTTTACATTTGCTTGATGGTTTGTACGGTGCAGGACAGAAACTTTGGCTGTAGTGCGCGATTTTACATTTTTAGCTGGAACGTCAAATGGTTCTGATTCTTTTTGCTCTGTATTCCTATTTTTTTTTATTTTTCCTAATTTTGGTAGAATTTTTCAAGTATCATAAGTATGGGGAATGTTCAGATTATTACAGACTATTCTGTTTTAGACAGATTCTGTTTTTGATGCATAGTTTGCTTGTTTTGATGAAACTATCAATTTATATTAGTGGATTAAGCCACGAAAAAGTTATATTACAGTATACACAATGCAAAAACAAAATATGAATTGGTTTTCAACAGTAGTTAGAGTAGTGATTTGCTTTATTATACTAACGGATCTTACCGAGTTTTCTGTTGAAGTTTTGTGTGGATGAAGTGTTCGATGATCGAGAAGGTCTTGATGTGAGAAGAAGGAAGAGAGGCAAGAGCTCAAGCTTGGTGATGCCCGAGGCACCCCAAGTAAATATTCAAGGAGACTCAAGTGTCTCTTTCTTCAACAAGTATCGGTATGCTTTCGGATTCGTTTCGTTCATGCGATATGTGCAATCTTGGAGCGTCTTTTGCATTTAGTTTTCATTTTTTTCTTTTATGCACCATGCTGGTATGAGATAGTCCTTGGTTGATTTATAGAATGCTCTATGCACTTCACTTATATCTTTTGAGTATGGCTTTATAAAATGCTTCATGTGCTTCACTTATATCATTTGAAGTTTGGATTGCCCGTTTCTCTTTACATAGACAACCGCCATTTGTAGAATGCTCTTTTGCTTCACTTATATTTGTTAGAGCATGGGCATATCTTTTGTAGAAAGAATTAAACTCTCTTGCTTCACTTATATCTATTTAGAGAGATGACAGAAACTAGTCATTCACATGGTTAGTCATAAAATCCTACATAAAACTTGTAGATCACTGAATATGATATGTTTGATTCCTTGCAATAGGTTTGCGATATAAATATGGTGATATTAGAGTCATGCTAGTGGGTGGTTGTGAATTGTAGAAATACTTGTGTTGAGGTTTGTGATTCCCGTAGCATGCACGTATGGTGAACCGTTATGTAACGAAGTTGGAGCATGAGGTATTTATTGATTGTCTTCCTTATGAGTGGCGGTCGGGGATGAGCGATGGTCTTTACCTACCAATCTACCCCCCTAGGAGCATGCGCGTAGTACTTTGTTTCGATGACTAATAGATTTTTGCAATAAGTATGTGAGTTCTTTATGACTAATGTTGAGTCCATGGATTATACGCACTCTCACCCTTCCACCACTGCTAGCCTCTCTAGTACCGCGCAACTTTCGCCGGCACCGTAAACCCACCATATACCTTCCTCAAACAGCCACCATACCTACCTATCATGGCATTTCCATAGCCATTCCAAGATATATTGCCATGCAACTTTCATCATCATCATATACATGACTTGAGCATTCATTGTCATATTGCTTTGCATGATCGTAAGATAGCTAGCATGATGTTTTCATGGCTTGTCTATTTTTTTGATGTCATTGCTACGCTAGATCATTGCACATCCCGGTACACCGCCGGAGGCATTCATATAGAGTCATATCGTTGTTCTAGATATCGAGTTGTAATATTGAGTTGTAAGTAAATAAAAGTGTGATGATCATCATTATTAGAACATTGTCCCATGTGAGGTTATCAAAATAAAAGTGGCCAAAGAAGCCCCCCCAAAAAGAGAGAGAGGCCAAAGAAGCCTACAAAAAATGAGAGAAAAAGAGAGAAAGGGCAATGTTACTATCATTTTTACCACACTTGTGCTTCAGAGTAGCACCATGTTCTTCAGATAGAAAGTCTCTTGAGTTATCACTTTCATATACTAGTGGGAATTTTCATTATAGAACTTGGCTTGTATATTCCAACGATGGGCTTTCTCAAATGCCCTAGGTCTTCATGAGCAAGCAAGTTGGATGCACACCCACTTTGTTTCAGTTAGAGCTTTCATATACTTATAGCTCTAGTGCATCCGTGGCATGGAAATCCCTACTCACTCACATTGATATCTATTGATGGGCATCTCCATAGCCCGTTGATACGCCTAGTTGATGTGAGACTATCCTCTCCTTTTTGTCTTCTCCACAACCACCATTCTATTCCACCCATAGTGTTATGTCCATGGCTCACGCTCATGTATTGCGTGAAAGTTGAAAAGGTTTGAGAACATCAAAAGTATGAAACAATTGCTTGGCTTGTCATCAGGGTTGTGCATGATGTGAGTATTTTGTGTGAAGAAGATGGAGCATAGCCAGATTATATGATTTTGTAGGGATAACTTTCTTTGGCCATGTTATTTTGAAAAGACATGATTGCTTATTAGTAGGCTTGAAGTATTATTGTTTTTATGTCAAATGATAGACTATTGCTTTGAATTACTCGTGTCTTAATATTCATGCCCATGATTAGATATGTGATCAAGATTATGCTAGGTAGCATTCCACATCAAAAATTATCTTTTTTATCATTTACCTACTCGAGGACGAGCAGGAATTAAGCTTGGGGATGCTGATACGTCTCCGTCGTATCTATAAATTTTTATTGTTCCATGCAAATATTCTACAACTTTCATATACTTTTGGAAACTTTTTATACTATTTTTGGGACTACATATTGATCCAGTGCCCAGTGCCAGTTCCTGTCTGTTGCATGTTTTTGGTTTCGCAGAATATCCATATCAAACGGAGTCCAAACGGGATAAAAATGGACGGAGATAATTTTTGGAATATTTGGAAAATTCCGGAAGAAAAATCCACGCGAGATGGTGCCCGAGGTGGTCACGAGGCAGGGGGCGCGCCTGCCCCCTAGGCGCGCCCCCTACCCTCGTGAGCCACCCGTAAGGCGGTTGTAACACCCTCGATGCGACTATATCTCCCACGTGTCGAGGCACGACTTAGAGGCATAATCGCATTGAAGGCATATGTCGCAAGTTAGGCAATCTTCACAACATCCCATGTAATATGATAATAAAAGGGGAGATAACATAGTTGGCTTACACTCGCCACGTCAATCAAGTACATAAATAACATTACATCATTCAAACACTCATGGCCCGACTACGGCGCCAAAATAAAAGATAACCCAACATGCGACACGGTCCCGATCACCCCCAACTGGGCACCACTACTGATCATCAGGAAAGGAAACATAGTAACATTGAGAATCCTTGTCGAACTCCCACTTGAGCTCAAACGCGTCTCCTGGAGCGGAATCATCAGGCCCTGCATCTGGTGTAATAGTAATCTGTGAGCCACAGGGACTCAGCAATCTCGCACCCTCGCGATCAAGACTATTTAAGCTTATAGGTAAAGGCAAGGTAAATATGTGGAGCTGCAGCAAGCGACTAGCAAATATGGTGGCTATCCTGTTTGCAAAAGAGAGTGAGAAGAGGAGGCAAAGTGCGAGCGAGAAACTAGGGGACAACCTGCGCAAACATTACTCCAACACCGTGTCCACTTCCCGGACTCCGTCGAGAAGAGGCCGTCACGGTAACACACTCAGTTGATTCATTTTAGTTAAGTTAAGGTTCAAGTTATCTACAACCGGACATTAACAAATTCCCATCTGCCCATAACCGCGGGCATAGCTTTCGAAAGTTCAAATCCCTACAGGGGAGTCCCAACTTATCCCATGACAAGCTCTCACGGTCAACGAAGGAATAGACCTCCTCCCAAGACGTTCCGATCAGACTCGGTATCTCGGTTCTTCAAGACACTTCGACAGGTTAAAACAAGACCAGCAACACCGCCCGAATGTGCCGACAAATCCCGATAGGAGCTGCACATATCTCTTTCTGAGGGCACAATCGTATAAGCAATCCGTACAACTAAAACCAGCCCTCAAGTTTCCCCGAGGTGGCGCTGCAAGGGGCTCTAGGTTGGACCAACACTCAGAGGAGCACTGGCCTGGGGGGGGGGGTTAAAATAAGATGACCCTCAGGCTCCGGAAACCCAAGGGAAAAAGAGGCTAGGTGGCAAATGGTAAAACCAAGGTTGGGCATTGCTGGAAAAGCTTTAATCAAGGCGAACTATCAAGGGGTTCCCATTATAACCCAACCGCGTAAGGAACGCAAAAATCCGGGAACATAACACCGATATGACGGAAACTAGGGCGGCAAGAGTGGAACAAAACACTAGGCGAGAGGCCGAGCCTTCCACCCTTTACCAAGTATATAGATGCATTAAGATAACATGGCAATATAATGATATCCCAACAAGTAAATAATGTTCCCACAAGGAACGGTCTCCAATCTTCACCTACAACTAGCAACGCTATAAGAGGGGCTGAGCAAAGCGGTAACATAGCCAATCAATGATTTGCTAGGACATGGTGGATTAGAGGTTTGACATGGCAATTTGGGAGGCTTGAAAGCAAATGGTAGGCATCGTAGCATTGGCATAGCAAAAGAGCGAGCAATCTAGCATAGCAAAGATAGTAGTGATTTCGAGGGTATGATCATCTTGCCTGCACAGTTGTTAGAGTTGACTGGATCCTCGAAAGCAAACTCAACGGGCTCCTCGTTAGCGAACTCGTCTCCCGGCTCTACCCAAACAAGACAAACAAGCAACAAGGACACAATCAACCACGTGCAAGGATCAAACAAGATGATGCAAAGATGGTATGCTATGTGGGATGCGATGCGGGATGCATATGCAAGATGTGACAGGAAATGCAAGAACCTGGCTTCAACTTGGAAATCCAAGTGTGCCACTGGAAAGGTGAGATGAGATCGCTTGAAAAAGATATAAAGAACGCCAGAATCGGAGTTACGGTTTGGAAATGGCAAGCGATTCAAAAATGACACCGATCTGCGATTTACAGCAAGTAGCCATCTAAATGCAATGAAATGAACATGCTACAGCACCCAAACATGACAACAAAATACATGGTAGGGATGCATTCATGATGCTTAACAAAAGTCTAGCACTGAGCTACGGCCAAATCATCCATTAACAGGTTCAAACAAGCATGGCAAAAATGCATATGACAAACAGATTTCAGACTTACTGAAATTAACACTTGTCTGGAATTTCAGATCAGATAGCACTCTTTGGAGCAACAAAACTACATGCTACATGACCTGAACATGGCAAAGTAAAGCATTGCATGGAGCTACTCAAAGAGCTTAACAAAAGTCCCTTACTGACCTTGAGCCAAAAGGGATCAGAAAATACAATTGCAAGCATGTGAATATGGCAAAAACATAATCAGATCACAGACTTAGTGAAAACTGGCACATGCTGAAACATAACTCAAGTAGTCATGTTTACAAGCTCGATGCACTCAATACGGATCAAGTCATGATAAGCTAAGCATACACCCATCAAGAATATACAAAATGCAAGCTAGACATGGCAAGAACAATAGCATAGCATGCACGGATCAACTACAACATCATCGGCAAAATTGCAAACAAGTTGACAATCTGCCCAGATTCACAAAGTAGCAAAAGTAGAGCTCGATTGACTCAAGCTAGGATGCTCCACAATTGCAAAAAAAGACATGGATGGATAGAGAACTACAAGATTAACAAAACATCCTTACTGACCATCCTCAAAAGAGGCACGGATCACTAGGAAACAACATGAACATATGGCCATATGAGATAAACAGCTCAAGGACTTAGTGGAAATGCTAAGTCCCTGAAATCAGAATTACCAAGTGCACTACTTTGCAAGCTTCTGCTAGTCACCACACACATCACAAAAATACATGGGTTGCACCTCTGGAAAGATGACAAAACCCTTAACAAAACATATGAAGAGCACATGGGCATATCATGCACACAATAATCATGGCAAAAATGACAAATATCTAAATGGAGTAGCAGATCTGACAATTATCTCAAGTAGCCCTCTTCTAACAGCATTTCGGGCATCAAGATGAACTCAAATGAAAATGATGCAATGGAATGGAATGATGTACTCTCTGAGATGAACATTTTGATATGCTATATGCCAAAAACGGAGTTATGGACGCAGAGATACGATGCTATGAACATGAGCACATGGATCTGAAATCTCAGGACTTGGGAAAAAATCGAGGTCAACCCTAGGGTTAGCTCGGATCTGGATCGGGGGCACGCGAATCGAGGTTCAACGCCGTCCTCGCCGGAGTTCTGCCGGACTAGGAGGGAGAGTGGCGGCGCGGCGAAGCGGGCGCCCGCG
>NC_041382.1:540796359-540834894 GCF_002162155.2 Triticum dicoccoides
GCGGGTGGCGGCGCGGTGATGTGGGCCGGGGTACGGCGGCAAATGGAGGGTTGACACGTGGCGGCGGCACTCGGGTCGGACACATCCGACCCGGCAGTTTTCGTCCGGCGGCGCGAGGGGATGGGGAGGTTAGGGTTTCATCTGGATTTCGAAAGGGGGAGATATTTATAGGCATAGAGGGGGCTAGGAGAGTCCAAATGAGGTGCGGTTTTCGGCCACGCGATCGTGATCGAACGCTCTAGATGATAGAAGGGGTTTAGGTGGGTTTTGGGCCAAATTGGAGGGGTGTTGGGCTGCAACACACACGAGGCCTTTTCGGTCCCTCGGTTAACCGTTGGAGTATCAAACGAAGTCCAAATGATACGAAACTTGACAGGCCGTCTACCGGTAGTAAACCAAGGCTGCTTGGCAAGTCTCGGTACAATCCGGAAATGTTTAATCCCCACACACGAAAGAAAGGTAGAAATGACCACCGGAGGAGAACGAAGCGCCGGAATGCAAAACGGACAACGGGGAAAATGCTCGAATGCATGAGATGAACACGTATGCAAATGCAATGCACATGATGACATGATATGATATGCATGACAACAACAACAACACACAGAGACAAAGACCCGAACCTGTGAAAATAAAATAACTTAACGCCGGAAACGGCAAGAGTTGGAGTACAAATTGGGAAAGTTACATCCGGGGTGTTACAGCGGTTGATGCTCTTCTTTAGCCACAAGAAAGCTAATTTTCGGAAAAAAATCACGGTGAAGGTTTCAGGCCAATCGGAGTTACGGATCTCCATATATACACGAAACGGTGATACAGAGCCAGGGGAGAACGCAGAAACAGAGAGAGACAGAGAGACAGATCCAATCTCGGAGGGGCTCTCGCCGCTCCCACGCCATGGAGGCCAAGGACCAGAGGGGAAACCCTTCTCCCATCTAGGGAGGAGGTCAAGGAAGAATAAGAAGAAGGGGGGCCCTCTCCCCCTTGCTTCCGGTGGCGCCGAGTGCCACCGGGGGCCATCATCATCACTGTCATCTTCACCAACAACTTCACCGCCTTCACCACCAACTCTTCCCCCATCTATGTAGCGGTATAACCTCTCTCTTACCCGCTATAATCTCTACTTAAACATGGTGCTCAACGCTACATATTATTTCCCTATGATGTATGGCTATCCTATGATGTTTGAGTAGATCCGTTTTGTCCTAATGGCTATTTGATGATCAAGATTGGTTTGAGTTGCATGTTTTATTATTGGTGTTGTCCTATGGTGCTCTCCGTGTATGGCAAGCGTGAGGGATCCCCACTGTAGGGTGTTGCAATATGTTTATGATTTGCTTATGGTGGGTGGCGTGAGTGAACAGAAGCACATACCCGAGTAAGTAGGTTGTTTGCGTATGGGATAAAGAGGACTTGATGCTTTAATGCTATGGTTGGGTTTTACCTTAATGAATCTTTAGTAGTTGCGGATGCTTGCTAGAGTTCCAATCATAAGTGCATATGATCCAAGTAGAGAAAGTATGTTAGTTTATGCCTCTCCCTCAAATAAAATTGTAATAATGATTACCGGTCTAGTTATCGATTGCCTAGGGACAAATAACTTTCTCATAACAACAAACTCTCTACTAAACCTTACTTAGTTGTGTCTTTATCTAATCAGCCCCTACTTCTTATTTACTTGCTCTTTATTATCTTGCATACCTATCCAACAACACCTACAAAGTACTTCTAGTTTCATACTTGTTCTAGGTAAAGCGAACGTCAAGCGTGCGTAGAGTTGTATCAGTGGTCGATAGAACTTGAGGGAATATTTGTTCTACCTTTAGCTCCTCGTTGGGTTCGACACTCTTACTTATCGAAAACTGTTGCGATCCCCTATACTTGTGGGTTATCAGTACCGCGTGGGGGAGCGGTAGTACCGCAGTCCCAGCGGTAGTACCGCTGCCCTCAGCGGTAGTACCGCCCTCTGCGGGGCTGTTCAGGGGGTTAATGGTTGGATTGTTTCCCCCACTATAAAAGGGGGTCTTCTTCCTCAAAGTTGACTTACCTCTTCCCCCCAAAGCTCCATTAATGCTCCAAGCTCCATTTTCGCCCGATCTCTCTCCCTAGCCAATCAAACTTGTTGATTTGCTCGGGATTGGTTGAGAAGGCCCCGATCCGCACTTCCACCAAGAGAAATTTGATTCCCCCACTAATCCCTAGCGGATCTTGTTACTCTTGGGTGTTTGAGCACCCTAGACGGTTGAGGTCACCACGGAGCCATAGTCCATTGTGGTGAAGCTTCGTGGTGTTGTTGGGAGCCTCCGATTAAGTTGTAGAGATTGCCCCAACCTTGTTTGTAAAGGTCCGGTCGCCACCTCCAAGGGCACCAATAGTGGAATCACGGCATCTCGCATTGTGTGAGGGCGTGAGGAGAATACGGTGTCCCTAGCTAGTGGCTTCTTGGGGAGCATTGTGCCTCCACACTGCTCCAACGGAGATGTACTTCCCCTCAAAAGGAAGGAACTTCAGTAACACATCCTCGTCTTCACCGGCTCCACTCTTGGTTATCTCATACCTTTACTTGTGCATGATTATTTGTGTTACTTCCCTTGCTTGCTTGTGTGCTTGTTGTTGTTGCATCATATAGATTGCTCACCTAGTTGCACATCTAGACAACCTACTTTGATGCAAAGTTTAATTTGGTAAAGAAAAGCCAAAAATTGTTAGTTGCCTATTCACCCCCCTCTAGTCAACTATATCGATCCTTTCACACATATCATGTGGTGAATAAAAATATAGTCTCAAGTAAAGTTACCGATAGAAGAAGACGAAAGAGGGGATGCCTTCCGGGGCATCCCCAAGCTTAGGCTTTTGGTTATCCTTGAATTTTACCTTAGGGTGCCTTGGGCATCCCCAAGCTTAGTCTCTTGCCACTACTTGTTCCATAATCCATCAAATCTTTACCCAAAACTTGAAAATTTCACAACACAAAACTTAAACAGAAAATCTCATGAGCTCCGTTAGTAAAAGAAAACAAACCACCACTTAAGGTACTGTAATGAACTCATTCTTTATTTGTATTGGTGTTAAACCTACTGTATTCCAACTTCTCTATGGTTCATACACTCAAATACTAGCCATATATTCATCAAAATAAGCAAACGACACACAAAAAACAGAATCTGTCAAAAACATAACAGTCTAGAGTAATCTGTAGGTTTCGAATACTTCTGGAACCCCAAAAATTCTAAAATAAATTTCTGGACATGAGGAATTTATCTATTAATCATATTCAAAAATAATTAACTAAATAGCACTCTCCAGTAAAAAACTGAAGCTAATATCGTGAGCGCAAAAGTTTCTATTTTTTACAGAAAGATCGCAAAGACCTTCCCCAAGTCTTCCCAAAGGTTCTACTTGGCACAAACACTAATTAAAAGCATAAAACCACATCTAAACAGAGGCTAGATGAATTATTAATTGAATAACATCAAGGAAAAATATTGGGTTGTCTCCCAACAAGTGCTTTTTAAAAGCCTTATAGCTAGGCATAAGATTTCAACGATGCTCATATGAAAGACAAGAATTGAAGCACAAAGAGAGCATCATAAAACACGTGATAAACACATCTAAGTCTAACATACTTCCTATGCATAGGCATCTTATAGGCAAAAAAATTATCAAGGCAAGCAACAACTAGCATATGCAAGGAAGCGGAAAGAAACAATAGCAATCTCAACATAACGAGAGGTAATTTAGTAACATGAAAATTTATACCACCATATTTTCCTCTCTCATAATAATTACATGTAAGATCATAATCAAATTCAACAATATAGCTATGACAAAACATATTCTTAACACGATCCACATGTATGCAAAGTTGACACTCTTCCAAAATAGTGGGATTTAAAGTTGACACTCTTCCAAACCCACTTTCAATATTATTGCAAACATTATAATCAATCTCATATTCATCTTGGGGATTAAATAAATTTTCAAGATCAAAAGAAGAATCACCCCAATCATGATCATTGCAACAAGTAGTAGACATAGCAAAACTAGTATCCCCAAGCCTAGGGTTTTGCATATTATAAGCACAATTGACATTAATAGAATTTATACTATCATCATTGCAATCATGCTTTTTATTCAAAGATCCATCGTGAATCACTCCATAAAGTACTTCACAATTTTCAGATTCATGAATTTCGAGCAAAACTTCATAAAGATAATATAGTGCACAAAACTCACTAGTAATTGGTTCGTCATAATTGGATCTCTTAAAAAGATTAGCAAGCGGATGAGGATCCATGGATCTTAGGTTCTTTGTTTAGAAATAAATAAACAATTATTCCAACCAAATGAGCAAACGAGCCAAGTAAGACATCAAAGCAAACAAAAAGACGAACATAAGAAGGGTGAATAAAACGCAAGGGTGAAGTGGGGGAGAGGAAAACGAGAGGCAAATGGCAAATAATGTAATGCGAGGGATAAGAGTTTGTGATGGGTACTTGGTATGTCTTGACTTGATGCAACCTCCCCGGCAACGGCGCCAGAAATCCTTCTTGCTACCTCTTGAGCACTGCGTTGGTTTTCCCTTGAAGAGGAAAGGGTGATGCAGCAAAGTAGCATAAGTATTTCCCTTAGTTTTTGAGAACCAAGGTATCAATCCAGTAGGAGACTATGCAAGTCCCTCGTACCTACACAAACAAATAAGAACCTCGCAACCAATGCGATAAAGGGGTTGTCAATCCCTTCATGATCACTTACGAGAGTGAGATCTGATAAAGAAAATAATGATAAAATAAATATTTTTGGTATTTTTATGATATAGATTGAAAGTAAATATTGCAAAATAAACAATGCCAGAAATAACTTGTTGATAGGAGATTAATATAATGGAGAATAGACTCAGGGGCCATAGGTTTCACTAGTGGCTTCTCTCAAGATAGCATAAGTATTACGGTGGGTGAACAAATTACTATCGAGCAATTGATAGAAAAGCGAATAATTATGAGAATATCTATGCATGATCATGTATATAGGCATCACGTCCGTGACAAGTAGACCGACTCCTGCTTGCATCTACTACTATTACGCCACACATCGACTGCTATCCAGCATGCATCTAGAGTATTAAGTTCATAAAAATAGAGTAACGCATTAGGTAAGATGACATGATGTAGAGGGATAAACTCAAGCAATATGATATAAACCCCATCTTTTTATCCTCGATGGCAACGATACAATACATGTCGCTTCCCTTTCTGTCACTGGGATCGAGCACCGCAAGATTGAACCCAAAGCTAAGCACTTCTTCGATTGCAAGAATGATCAATCTAGTAGGCCAAACCAAACTAATAATTCGAAGAGACTTGCAAAGATAACCAATCATACATAAAAGATTTCAGAGAAGAATCAAATATTGTTCATATATAGACTTGATCATGAACCCACAATTCATCGGATACATCGAATAGATCTCCAAGAAGATCGAGGAGAATTTTGTATTGAGATTCAAAGAGAGAGAAGAAGCCATCTAGCTAATAGCTATGGACCCGAAGGTCTGAAGTAAACTACTCACAAATCATCAAAGGGGCCATGGATTTGATGTAGAGGCCCTCCATGATCGATGCCCCCTCTGGCGGAGCTCCGGAAAAGGCCCCAAGATGGGATCTCTTAGGTACAGAAGGTTGCGGCGATGGAAATAGGGTTTCGTGGTGCTCCTGGATGTTTTCGGGGTATATGAATATATATAGGAGGAATAAGTAGGTCGGTGGAGCCACGAGGGGGAGGGCGCGCCTAGGGGGTAGGGGCGCCCCTGCCTCGTGGCCACCTCGTTGGTTGCTTGACGTCTACTCCAAGTCCTCTGGATCACGTTTGTTCCAAAAATTAACTCTCCCAAAGGTTTCATTCCGTTTGGGTTCCGTTTGATATTCCTTTTCTGTGAAACACTGAAATAGGCAAAAAAACATCAATTTGCACTGGGCCTTGGGTTAGTAGGTTAGTCCCAAAAATAATATAAAAGTGTAAAATAAAGCCCATTAACATCCAAAACAGATAATATAATAGCATGGAACAATGAAAAAATTATGAATATGTTGGAGACGTATCAGCACCGCAAAAAGAATTACATCGATTAGATCTCCAACTGTCGTGATTTTGTCACGGAAGATTTCCTTGTGAAAGGACTTAGCCGTGGAGCCATCGCTACGGGTTAGCTTAAAGGGGTTAAGCGGACAAAGGACGCAAGAGTTTATACTGGTTCGGCCCCTTACGGTGAAGGTAAAGGCCTAATCCAGTTGTGATGGAATTGCTAGGGTTTCGATGACCAGGGAGTGAATCCGCTTTGCCTGGCTCTCGAGTTGTTGTCTGTTGTCCCTAAACCGCCGCCGGGTCGTCCCTTTATATAGACAGGTTGATGCCCGGCGGTTTACAGAATCCCGAGGCCGGTTCATAAACATGCCCGACTCGGTTTCTACCTTTCCTTGCCTTACAACATAAGTTACATATCATATGGCGGTTTACATCTACGGCCCCTAATCGCCTTTGGGCCCTGGGCCTTCATGCTAGATCTCCTCCTTAAAGCGCCATCCCTTTTATCTTCATGGGCTTCAAATATGACTAACTCCTTGTAAACATAACCCGGCCCCACATGGACGGTTTATACTTAATAGTAATATCCCCAACAAAGATCGAGGAGAACTTTGTATTGAGATCCAAAGAGAGAGAAGAAGCCATCTAGCTAATAACTATGGACCCGAAGGTCTGTGGTAAACTACTCACACATCATCGGAGAGGCTATGGTGTTGATGTAGAAGCCCTTCGTGATTGAATCCCTCTCCGGTAGATCGCCGGAAAAGGCCCCAAGATGGGATCTCTTGGGTACAGAAGGTTGCGGCGGTGGAAAAGGTGTTTCGTGGCTCTCCCTGAAGGTTTCAGGGTATAAGAGTATATATAGGTGAAAGAAGTAGGTCGGTGGAGCTGCGAGGGGCTCACGAGGGTGGGGGGCACGCCTGGCCCCCCTGGGCGCGCCCTCCTACCTCGTGGCCACCTTGCTGCTTCCTTGACGTCCACTCCAAGTCTCCTGGACCATGTTTGTTCCAAAAATGATCCTCACGAAGGTTTCATTCCATTTGGATTCCGTTTGATATTTCTTTTCTGCGAAACACTGAAATAGGTAAAAAATAGCAATTTGCACTGGGCTTTCGGTTAATAGGTTAGTCCCAAAAATAATATGAAAAGATATAATAAAGCCCATTAAGCATCCAAAACAGATAATATAATAGCATGGAACGATCAAAAAATATAGATACGTTGGAGACGTATCAGGCTTCCCCCGGTAAGAGCCTTGCCGGGGCGGCCTACATGGTCCCGGCAAGAGCCTTGCCGGGGCAACTTGCCGAACACCACCAAGACCGCCACCCATGAGTCTGAGAGTCATGACGTTGTCGACAATGTCAAGATCGAGGCTCGGGAGTGCCTGCATGGTGGAATGCAGATCTTTGTGGAAACCAAAGGCCTGCATGCCTAGGTGAGCACCAGAAGACGAAAACCCCCAGCAAGATCTTGCCGGGAACGACCGAAGACCCCCGGCGAGACCCTTGTCGTGCACGCTCGCAACCCCGCCCCGGCAAAATCCTTGCCGGGGACGCCCACGAGATCCCAGCAAGGGCCTTGCCGGGGGCGTCTACGGGGCCAAAGCCAGGCCCGCACTTACCAAAGCTTCGCCGCCCCGCGCCCGTTCCAGTGTGGCGACCAACCTACCAACTAGGCACACACTTGCGTGGCAGCATGCAACTCCCAGGCTAACCAGCCAAGCACCTGCGTGGTGTTGGGGAACGCAGTATTTCAAATTTTTTCTTATGATCACGCAAGATCTATGATGGAGATGCATAACAACAAGAGGGGAGAGTGTGTCTACGTACCCTTGTAGACCGAAAGTGGAAGCGTTTAGTAATGCTGTTGATGTAGTCGAACGTCTTTGCAATCCAACCGATCCAAGTACCGAACGTACAACACCTCCGCGATCAGCACACGTTCAGCTCGATGATGTCCCTCGAACTCTTGATCCAGTTGAGGCTGAGGGAGAGTTACGTCAGCACGACAGCGTGGCGACGGTGATGATGAAGTTACCGGCGCAGGGCTTCGCCTAAGCACTACGCCGATATGATCGAGGTGTGTAACTGTGGAAGGGGCACCGCACACGGCTAAGACAAATCTTGGAGTGCCTTTGAGGTGCCCCTGCCCATGTATATAAAGGAGGGAGGGAGAGAGGCCAGCCCTCCTAGGGGCGTGCCAAGTGTAGGGAGTCCTACTAGGACTCCCAAGTCCTAGTAGGATTCCCTTTCCTTTTCGGAGTAAGAAAGAAGGAAAGGAGGGAGAGGGAGAAGGAAAGGGGGGGGGGGTGCCCCCACCCCTTGTCCAATTCGGTTTGGGCAAGGGGGAGGCGCGCGCCACCTCATGGCCCTTCTTCCCTCTCTCCACTAAAGCCCAATAAGGCCCATTAACTTCCCCCGGCGAATTCCCGTAATTCTCCGGTACTCCGAAAAATACCCAAATCACTCGGAACCATTCCAATGTCCGAATATAGCCTTCCAATATATCGATCTCTACCTCTCGACCATTTTGAGACTCCTCGTCATGTCCGTGATCTCATCTGGGACTTCAGACAAACTTCGGTCATCAAATCACATAACTCCTAATATAAATCGTCATCGAACATTAAGCATGCGAGCCCTTCTGGTTCAAGAACAATGTAGACATGACCGGGACACATCTCCGGTCAATAACCAATAGAGAAACCTGGATGCTCATATTAGCTCCTACATATTCTACGAAGATCTTTATCGGTCAAACCGCATAAGAACATACGTTATTCCCTTTGTCATCGGTATGTTACTTGCCCGAGATTCGAACGTAGGTATCATTATACCTAGTTCAATCTCGTTACTGGCAAGTCTGTTTACTCGTTCCGTAATGCATCATCCCATGACTAACTCATTAGTCACATTGCTTGCAAGGCTTATAGTGATGAGCATTACCGAGAGGTCCCAGAGATACCTCTTCAATACACGGAGTGACAAATTCTAATCTCGATCTATGCCAACTTAACAAACACCTTTGGAGACACCTATAGAGCATCTTTATAATCACCCAGTTATGTTGTGACATTTGATAGCACACAAGGTGTTCCTCCGGTATTCGGGAGTTGCATAAACTCATAGTCAGAGGAACATGTATAAGTCATGAAGAAAGTAATAGCAATAAAACTAAACGATCATTATACTAAGCTATCGGATGGGCCTTGTCCATCACATCATTCTTCTAATGATGTGATCTCATTCCTCAAATGACAACACATGTCTATGGTTAGGAAACTTAACCATCCTGGATTAACGAGCTAGTCAAGTAGAGGTATACTAGGGACACTCTGTTTGTCTATGTATTCACACATGTACCAAGTTTCCGGTTAATACAATTCTAGCATGAATAATAAACATTTATGATGATATAAGGAAATATAAATGACAACTTTATTATTGCCTCTAGGGCATATTTCCTTCAGTCTCCCACTTGCACTAGAGTCAATAATCTAGTTCACATCGTCATGTGATTTAACACCATTAGTTCACATCTTTATGTGATTAGTTCACATCGCCATGTGACTAATACCCGAAGGGTTTTACTAGAGTCAATAATCTAGTTCACATCACTATGTGATTAACACCCAAAGAGTACTAAGGTGTGATCATGTTTTGCTTGTGAGAGAAGCTTTAGTCAATGGGTGTGACACATTCAGAGCCGTATGTATTTTGCAAATTTTCTATGTCTACAATGCTCTGCATGGAGCTACTCTAGCTAATTGCTCCTACTTTCAATATGTATCCAGATTGAGACTCAGAGTCATCCGGATCGGTGTAAAGTCTTGCATCGATGTAACACTTTACGACGAACTCTTTATCACCTCCATAACCGAGAAATATCTCCTTAGTCTTCTAAGGATAATTTTGGCCGCTGTCCAGTGATCCACTCCTGGATCAATATTGTACCCCTTTTCAAACTCATGGCAAGGTACACAATAGGTTTGGTACACAGCATATCATACTTTATAGAACCTATGGCTGAGGCATAGGGAATGACTTTGATTCTCTTTATATTTTTTGCCGTGGTTGTGTTTGAGTCTTACTCAACTTTACACCTTGCAATACAGGCAAGAACTCCTTCTTTGACTGTTCCATTTTGAACTACTTCAAAATCTTGTCAAGGTATGTACTCATTGGAAAATCTCATCAAGCGTCTTGATCTATCTCTAGAGATCTTGATGCCCAATATGTAAGCATCTTCACCGAGGTCTTTCTTTGAAAAACTCCATTCAAACACTCCTTTATACTTTCTAGAAAATTCTACATCATTTCCGATCAACAATATGTCATTCACATATACTTATCAGAAAGGCTGTAGTTCTCCCACTCACTTTCTTGTAAACACAGGCTTCACCGCAAGTCTGTATAAAACTACATGCTTTGATCAACTCATCAAAGTGTATATTCCAACTCTGAGATTCTTGCACTAGTCCATAGATGGATCGCTGAAGCTTGCACATTTTGTTAGCACCTTTAGTATTGAAAAAACCTTCTGGTTGTATCATATACAACTCTGCTTTAATAAATCCATTAAGGAATGCAGTTTTGACATCCATTTGTCAGATTTCATAAAATGTGGCAATTGCCAATATGACTCTGACAGACTTTAAGCATCAGTACGAGTGAGAAAATCTCATCATAGTCAACACCTTGAACTTGTCAAAAATCCTTTCCGACAAGTCGATCTTTTTAGATAGTAACACTACTATCAGTGTCCGTCTTCCTCTTGAAGATCCATTTATTCTCAATGGCTTGCCGATCATCGGGCAAGTCCACCAAAGTCCACACTTTGTTCTCTTACTTGGATTCTATCTCAGATTTCAGGGCCTAGAGCCATTTCGTGGAATGTTGGCTCATTATTGCTTGCTCATAGTTCGTAGGTTCGTTATGGTCTAGTAACATGACTTCCAGAACAGGATTACCATACCACTCTGGTGCGGATCGTACTCTGGTTGACCTACGAGGTTCGGTAGTAACTTGATCTGAAGTTTAATAATCATCATCATTAGCTTCCTCACTAATTGGTGTAGGAATCACTAGAACTAATTTATGTGATGAACTACTTTCCAATTCGGGAGAAGGTACAATTACCTCATCAAGTTCTACTATCCTCCCACTCACTTCTTTCGAGAGAAACTCCTTCTCTAGAAAGGGTCCGTTCTTAGCAACGAATATCTTGCCTTCGGATCTGTGATAGAAGGTGTACCCAACAGTTTCCTTTGGGTATCCTATGAAGACACATTTCTCTGATTTGGGTTCGAGCTTATAAGGTTGAAGCTTTTTCACATAAGCATCGCAGTCCCAAACTTTAAGAAACGACAGCTTAGGTTTCTTGTCAAACCATAGTTCATATGGTGTCGTCTCAATGGATTTAGATGGTGCCCTATTTAACGTGAATGCAGCTATCTCTATTGCATAACCCCAAAATGATAGAGGTAAATTGGTAACAGACATCATAGATTGCATCATATCTAATAAAGTACGGTTACAACGTTCAGACACACCATTACGCTGTGGTGTTCCAGGTGGTGTGAGTTGCGAAACTATTTCACATTGTTTAAAATGAAGACCAAACTCGGAACTCAAATATTCGCCTCTGCGATCAGATCATAGAAATTTTATTTTCTTGTTATGATGATTTTCCACTACACTCTGAAATTCTTTGAACTTTTCAAATATTTCACACTTATGTTTCATTAAGTAGATATACCCATATCTGCTCAAATCATCTGTGAAGGTTAGAAAATAACATACCCACTGCGAGCCTCAACACTCATCAGACCGTAATGTATTATTTCCTATAAGTAAGTTGCTCGCTCCATTGTTCCGGAGAACCGAGTCTTTGTCATCTTGCCCATGAGGCATTGTTCGCAACCATCAAGTGATTCATAATCAAGTGATTCCAAAAGCCCATCAGCATGGAGTTTCTTCATGCACTTTACACCAATATGACTTAAACGGCAGTGGCACAAATATGTTGCACTATCATTATCAACTATGCATCTTTTGGCATCAATATTATGAATATGTGTATCACTACGATCGAGATTCAATAAACCATTTACATTGGGTGTATGACCATAGAAGGTTTTATTCATGTAAACAGAACAACAATTGTTCTTTGACTTAAATGAATAACCATATCGCAATAAACATGATCCAATCATATTCATGCTCAACGCAAACACCAAATAACATTTATTTAGGTTTAACACTAATCCCGAAGATAGAGGGAGTGTGCGATGGTGATCTTATCAACCTTGGAATCACTTCCAACACACATCGTCACCTCGCCCTTAACTAGTCTCTGTTCATTTTGCAACTCATGTTTTGAGTTACTAATCTTAGCAACTGAACCGGTATCAAATACCCAGGGGCTACTATGAACACTGGTAAAGTACACATCAATAACATGTATATCATATATACTTTTGTTCACTTTGACATCCTTCTTATCCGCCAAGTATTTGGGGCGGTTCCGCTTCCAGTGACCATTTCATTTGCAGTAGAAGCACTCAGTTTCAGGCTTGGGTCTAGCTTTGGGCTTCTTCATGGGAGTGGTAACTTGCTTGCCATTCTTCTTGAAGTTCCCTTTCTTTCCCTTGCCCTTTTACTTGAAACTAGTGGTCTTGTGAACCATCAACACTTGATGCTCTTTCTTGATTTCTACCTTCGCCGATTTTAGCATCGCAAAGAGCTCGGGGAATCGTTTTCGTCATCCCTTGCATATTATAGTTCATCACGAAGTTCCAGTAACTTGCTGATAGTGACTAGAGAACTTTGTCAATCACTATCTTATCTGGAAGATTAACTCCCACTTGATTCAAGCGATTGTAGTACCCAGACATTCTAAGCACATGCTCACTGGTTGAGCTATTCTCCTCCATCTTGTAGGCAAAATACTTGTCAGAGGCCTCATACCTCTCGACACGGGCATGCGTCTGAAATACTAATTTCAACTCTTGGAACATCTCATATGCTCCATGGCATTCAAAACATTTTTGAAGTTCCGGTTTTAAGCCGTAAAGCATGGTGCACTAAACTATCAAGTAGTCATCATACCGAGCTTGCCAAACATTCATAATGTATTTATCTGCTCCTGCAATAGGTCCATCACCTAGCGGTGCATCAAGGACATAATTCTTCTGTGCAGCAATGAGGATAGTCCTCATATCATGGACCCAGTCCGCATCATTGCTACTAACATCTTTCAACTTATTTTTCTCTAGGAATATATCAAAAATAAAATAGGGGAGCTATATGCGAGCTATTGATCTACAATATAGATATGCAAAACTATCAGGTACTAAGTTCATGATAAATTGAAGTTCAATTAATCATATTACTTAAGAAGTCCCACTTAGATAGACATCCCTCTAGTCATCTAAATGATCACGTGATCCATATCAACTAAGCCATGTCTGGTCATCACGTGAGATGGAGTAGTTTTCAATGGTGAACATCTCTATGTTGATCATATATACTATATGACTCACATTCGACCTTTCGGTCTCAGTGTTCCAAGGCCATATCTGCATATGCTAGCCTCGTCAAGTTTAAACCGAGCATTCTGCACGTGCAAAACCGGCTTGCACCCGTTGTATGTGAACGTAGAGCTTATCACACCCGATCATCACGTGGTGTCTCGGCAAGATGAACTGTAGCAACAGTGCATACTCAGGGAGAACACTTACACCTTGAAATTTAGTGAGGGATCATCTTATAATGCTACCGTCGTACTAAGAAAAATAAGATGCATAAAAGATAAGCATCGCATGCAATCAAAATATGTGACATGATATGGCCATCATCATCTTGTGCCTTTGATCTCCATCTCCAAAGTAACGTCATGAACTCTATCATCATCAGCATGACACCATGATCTCCATCGTTTTGATCTCTATCAACATGTCGTCACATGGTTGTCTCGCCAACTATTGCTTTTGCAACTATTGTTATCGCATAGCGATAAAGTAAAGCAATTATATGGCACTTACATCTTATGCAATAAAGAGACAACCATAAGGCTCCTGCCAGTTGCCGATAACTTCAACAAAACATGATCATCTCATACAATAATTTATATTCATCATGTCTTGACCATATCACATCACAACATGCTCTGCAAAAACAAGTTAGACGTCCTCTACTTTGTTGTTGCAAGTTTTATGTGGCTGCTACGGGCTTCTAGCACGAACCGTTCTTACCTACACATCAAAACCACAATGATTTTTCATCAAGTGTGTTGTTTTAACCTTCAACAAGGACCGGGCGTAGTCAATCTCGATTCAACTAAAGTTGGAGAAATAGACACCCGCCAGCCACCTGTGTGTGAGGCACGTCGGTAGAACCAGTCTTATGAACGCGGTCATGTAATGTAGGTCCGGGCCGCTTCATCCAACAATACTGCACAATCAAATTAAGACGTTGCTGGTAAGCAGTATGACTATTATCGCCCACAACTCTTTGTGTTCTACTCATGCATATAACATCTACGCATAGACCTGGCTCGGATGCCACTGTTGGGGAATGCAATATTTCAAAAAAAATCCTACGATCACGCAAGATCTATGATGGAGATACATATCAACGAGAGGGGAGAGTGTGTCTACGTACCCTGGTAGACCGAAAGCGGAAGCGTTTAGTAACGCGGTTGATGTAGTCGAACGTCTTCGTGATCCAACCGATCCAAGTACCGAACGTATGACACCTCCACGATCAGCACATGTTCAGCTCGATGACATCCCTCGAACTCTTGATCTAGTTCAGGCCGAGGGAGAGTTCCGTCAACATGACAGCGTGGCGACGGTGATGCTGAAGTTACCGGCGTAGGGCTTTGCCTAAGCACTACGACGATATGACCTAGGTGTGTAACTGTGGAGGGGGGCACCGCACACGGCTAAGACAAATCTTGGAGTGCCTTTGGGGTGCCCCCTGCCCACATATATAAAGGAGGGAGGGAGAGAGGCTGGCCATCCTAGGGGCGCGCCAAGTGTAGGGAGTCCTACTAGGACTCCCAAGTCCTAGTAGGATTCCCTTTCCTTTCCCGAGTAGGAAGGAAGGAAAGGAGGGAGAGGGAGAAGGAAAAGGGGGCCGCGCCCCCACCCTTTGTCCAATTTGGTTTGGGCAAGGGGGAGGCGCGTGCCACCTCATGGCCCTTCTTCCCTCTCTCCACTAAAGCCCAATAAGGCCCATTAACTTCCCCCGGCGAATTCCTGTAACTCTCTGATACTCCAAAAAATACCCGAATCACTCAGAACCATTTTGATGTCCGAATATTGCCTTCCAATATATCGATCTCTACTCTCGACCATTTCGAGACTCCTCGTCATGTCCGTGATCTCATTCGGGACTCCGAACAAACTTCAGTCATCAAATCACATAACTCATAATATAAATAATCATCAAACGTTAAGCATGCGGACCCTACGGGTTCGAGAACTATGTAGACATGACCGAGACACATCTCCGGTCAATAACCAATAGCGGAACCTGGATGCTCATATTGGCTCCTACATATTCTACGAAGATCTTTATCGGTCAAACCGCATAACAACATATGTTATTCCCTTTGTCATTGGTATGTTACTTGCCCAAGATTCGATCGTCGGTATCATTATACCTAGTTCAATTTCATTACCGGCAATTATCTCTACTCGTTCCGTAATGCATCATCCCAGAGATACCTCTCCGATACACGGAGTGACAAATCCTATTCTCGATCTATGCCAACTCAACAAACAACTTTGGAGACACCTGTAGAGCATCTTTATAATTGCCCAGTTACATTGTGACGTTTGATAGCACACAAGGTGTTCCTCCGGTATTTGAGAGTTGCATAATCTCATAGTCAGAGGAACATGTATAAGTCATGAAGAAAGCAATAGCAATAAAACTAAATGATCATTATGCTAAGCTAATGGATGGGTCTTGTCCATCACATCGTTCTCGTAATGATGTGATCCCGTTCATCAAATGGCAACACATGTCTATGGTTAGGAAACTTAACCATCTTTGATTAACGAGCTAGTCAAGTAGAGGTATACTAGGGACACTCTGTTTGTCTATGTATTCATACATGTACCAAGTTTCCGGTTAATAAAATTCTAGCATGAATAATAAAGATTTATCATGATATAAGGAAATATAAATAAAAACTTTATTATTGCCTCTAGGGAATATTTCCTTCACGTGGTGGCATGCAGATCTTCGTGAAGACCCTGCCACCGCACCAGCTCAGCAGCCTGCTAGCCTGCGTGGCGTTGCATGCCTCGTCACCGTGGACGCGCGTCGAAGCAAGGCGAGGCGGCGATGGACGGGACGAGCCTCCTTTACCGTCCCCGATAAAGCAAGAGGACACATAGGTGGCACATTAAATGCATTTGTCCTAGGATGTCAGGAGATAAACTTGTACACAATACATACTTTCCACCTCATGTGTGCCACTATGGCAACCCCTTTGACATATAAAAGGAGGCCCGAGGCGTACTGAGGAAGAATTCAGACTTTTTGGGCTGGGCATGCACGACAGCTAGTTCAAGAACTCAAGAACACCAAATACACACAAAGCAGGACTAGGGTTTCACGCATCGCTTGCGGCCTGAACCTAGGTAAAAAATCCCATGTCAGGACCCCGATTCCAAGTCACATCGATCTAGCCGGTAACACCTCATATCACTTTGCGACCTCACGCACGGTATTCCCACGGGTGTCGCCTTACCATGGCCTGGGACCGTTTGCGCCTTTTGGCTCACGTATATGATAGTGTCGCTAGCATCCATATGACAGAGAACCCGGGCCGACATGACTAGTCGTGAACCCAAAGTGGCACTAACTTACGGGGACAAGCATACATGAATCAACATCGAGCATGTCGGTCAACAGCGTGCGAATCTGGGCTGTAGCACTGGGCTAACAGGACTCCGGTGAACCGGGCTGTAGCAGGTTAGGCAGGACTCCGGATGTCACCGCGTGACATTTCCCCGAAGGGACAGACACAGGAACGAAGTGAATCACATGCCGGCCAGTCAAGTGTTCCGGAGCAGTAGTGCTGGGTTAGCAGGACTCCGGTGAACCATGCTGTAGCGGACTACTATGGCTCATGGAAGCACAAGACTACATTTCCCCATAAGAGAGGCTACTAAGGATAAACAACTAGGTTGTCGGATCCCACACATACCAAGCATTTCAATCATACACACAATATGCTCAATATGTGCAATACAACATGACATCATAACAAGACTCTACGACTCAGAGTATTATTCATTAGGCTCCAAGGAGCGAGATATTACAAACATGGGTCTCATGACCCAACATACAGAGCATACAAGCAACAAGCACATGCGGAAGCTTAACTTGTCTGAGTACAGATAACTACAAATCAAGAAGGCTCAGAAGCCTGACTATCTACAAGACCCTCCCAAGGGTACAAGATCGTAGTTGAGGTAACAAGCTAAACGTCGAAGTCGACGTGGAACTACTAGCGAGACTGAAGTCTCTCTGAAAACATAAATTAAGCAAACATGAGTACAAATGCACCCAGCAAGACTTACATCAGAACTAACTACATATGAATCGGTATCAACAAAGGGGGTGGTGGAGTTTAACTGCAGCAAGCCAGCTTTGACTCAGTGGCTAACCTGAACTACGACTGCAAGTAACTCTTTTGAGGTGGCGCACACGAGTCCACAAATTCACCATACCAATACAACACTATGGATCCGCTCCCGTCTCCCTGCGAGAACGCCATCCATAGCACTCACGCTTATCTTGCGAGTTTTAGAGTATCCACTTTCACTTGTCTATGAACTATGAAAGGGGTCCAAGTTTCCATATCCGAGGAATCCAGCTATTCGAATAGATAATGATAACCCTGCAGGGGTGTACTTCTTCACACACGCTCTCGCCACTTATCGCCCTGTACATGTCATGTACCTCGACAACCTTCAAGCGGAAGTCGGGCGAGGGTGTCGGCCATGACCTGACTAATCGACAAGTCTCTAGTCCAGGTTTATCGCCTATTCGGGTTCCATCCGCAAGGAGATCCGGCCGGGGTGTCGCTCACGGCCCCAAATGATGTGAGCAGGGTTCCCAAGCCCACCATCCGGGTGCCACTTGGTACACCGTGCCATTGTGCCTAGCCTGTCCCAAGCCCACCTGTACTGGGTGCCACTTGGTAGACTACTAACACTACCTACAAACACTAGAAACTAGTTGCAACTCCTGGACAGAGATCGAGTTGATTAATAAGCCGAGAGGGGCCGAGTTACCGGAACCCAATGTGTGGTAGTAACTGTTCATGTTTCACAAACACAGAACTCAGTTCCTGAGAACGGCTGCAATGAGACAACCCACCATGTACTCCTACATGGCCTCTCACCGCTACCTTTACCAAATCGTGTTCACACACTTAGCTCTCAATGGTAGGACATGTTCACCACGTTCCAATTCATTCCCGATGAATCAGACCTAACTCAACTCTAAGCAGTAGCAGGCATGAAAAACACACATGAATGAGTAGGCACATCAGGGCTCAAACAACTCCTACTCATGCTAGCGGGTTTCATCTATTTACTGTGGCAATGACAGGTCATGCAGAGGAAAGGGGGTTCAGCTACCGCAGCATGTAACAGTTGAATCGTTGTTGTCCTAATGCAGTAAAAGAGAGCAGGAGCGAGAGAGTGGGATTATATCGGAATGAACAAGGGGGGTTTTGCTTGCCTGGCACTTCTGAAGATGATATAGCTCTTCATCGGTGTCATCGAACTCATCGCCGAAACATACACCTACCGAGGGGGAACAACCACTGGCAGAGGGAACACAATCAATGCAATGCAACAATATGATGCATGATCATGACATGGCAATATGATGTGATTTGAGCTAATGCAACTAGTAGCAGAAAGGTTTGGGTTGATTTGAACTCAAGGTTCAAATTCAAATTCAAACTATGAATTCAAATAGTGCATTATCATGTTTTGGACTAAACAATGAGGTTAAGTTGTTCAAACATGCATGAAAATGCCATATTCAGATTCCTTGAATTTTTCTGATAATTTTTCATATATAATTTATCTTATTTGGAGTTATAGATAATTTTGTATGAATTTTAGAAGTTTTAGCTATTTTCAGAAAATAAATAAATCATTTAGATTTATTTTAAATCCAGAAAAGCTTCATGACGTCAGCATCGCGTCATCCTTGCGTCAACTGGTCAAAGGCCCGGTCTAGGGTCAAACCTGACGAGCGGGTCCCGCACGTCAGTGGCACAGTTTTAGTTCACTAACTAATTAGAGGTTAAATTAGCAACTAACCTAGCTTTGACCAGGGATTGGGCGCACATGTCAATGACTCCAGGGAGTCAAAGGGTGGTCAAACCTGGTCAAAACGACCGGCGGTTAGCCTCCAGCGACGGCAGTCGCGGCGGAGAGGCTCGGAAATCGCCCACGGGGCGCCGTTTTGAGCGTGGTTTGCTGCTGTAGCTTGCTAGCGCTCGCGCGCATCTAGTGGTGGCTGCGTTTGGGCGAAGGGTGGCCGGAATCGAGCCCGGCGACGAGCTGGGCGGCGGTGGCGCTCGGGCACAAGCGGGAAGTGGTGCTACAATGCACGAGAGGGCGAGCTGGTGGGCGTTATCGGCTCCTGGGAGCACGGTGAGTTCGGTGACACGCTCGAATGCGAGCACCAGCGACTGTGGCTGCGGCGGCGACATGGACGGCGGCCGGAAGCTCACGGCTTTGGCGATTGGCGTGGCTAGAGCAAGCAAAATCGCGCGGGGAGAGAAGGGAATCGAAGAGGAGCTCACGGTGGTGTCGACGGGAGTCTCAGTGGGCTCGGGGATAGCTTGGTGACCACGAAACGACGATGGCGATCTCGGGCGGCCGACGATGAAGACGAGGCGGTGGCGACGTTCCAGGCTCTCCCGGCTCGGGTGGCTCGTCGAGGACGAAGAACACAACATGGCAGAGCTCTCCAACACGACGGGCGGTCGAGGGGACGGCGGGGAGCGCGTGGCAGCGAACGGTGGCGACGGTGACGTTCGGTTTCGAAAGAGAGAGGCGGCAGAGGCGGGGATGAGGATGGAAGAGAGTGAGCGAGGGGTCAGGGGGGTGCGTGGCGTCCATAGCGACGTCCGGGAGGCGATAAGCAGGCAGGAGGAGGCCGCGACGTGTGGCTGCGCGCGTCGGGCACGCGCCCTCGCCTGCTGGCGCGAGGAGGAAGGCGACAGGAGAGCGCCTGGTGGGCTGGGCCGCCGGCTGGGCCGCCAGGTAGGCTGAGGTAAGTTTCTGCTCTGTTTTAATCTTTGGTTTTGTTTTCCTTTAATTAATCACTTTGCCACTGTTTTTTTAAATTCCATCAAATGTAAAAACAGTGACAACATCCCTCTGAATATTTTTATATTGCACAATGGGTTATCCAAAGACACATAACTTATTTCAGAGTTATCTGAAATTATATTCCATATATTAAGAATATAAAACCAAATCCAAATACAATATTGATTTAAATTCAATGCCCAAAATAATTCCTTAAAAATCTTCATTATTTTTGGTTTGGATCAAAGCCCTTGCCAAAAATACCAAATATCAATAAAGATCATTTTGGTTTCATTGAATGCAAATTTTAGTTGAAGCTAGTTTGATTCAAGTGATGCTAGGGGTTGAACATCCCCATTTCAAGATTAATTGAAATTGAAAATGATGCATGGATGCAATGCCACTAATTACAAGAAGATTTCTAGGGCTGTGACATCCCACCGAGTTGATCTTCTAGACCCCTCTTCATGCAGCCCCACGCCCCGCAACTGTAGAAGGGATTCCGTCGAGGGATCCCATAAGTGTCGTTCCAGAACCCTGACATCTTTGGCATGCCAGGTAGGGGGTGCTGAGGCTGTGAAAATCTAGTTTTGAATCCAATTCATCGACTCCTCCGCCGTGATGGCTCGAGAGAAGAAGGCGACGCCGATCAACCACTCTCTGGTGCCATCGGCTAGGCGAGGTGGTGTTGTCCGCAGCCGCAACAACCATCCGCGTGGCGACAAAAAGCTAAGTCACGCAAAACCTTGAGCATTATTCCCTTTTTTATAGGGTTGTCTTCCTCGAAAGATCTTGCTCCTTGTATGGAAAACCTGCACGCAAGGGAACCCTTCCGCTATTGGAAAAGCCCCTGTTCCGTTTCGAGTCCGCTCAACAGATCAGGCGGCTGCACCGAGAGCGGCAAGGTGATTTTCCCGGCAGCAAGCGGCCCCCGGGCAGGCTACTAAGGATCCGTTCCTCAAAGCACCGCAGCATGGGTTTATGCGCCGACAAACTTGTCCAACTAGGAGTAGGGTGTGTACATACAAATAAAAATCAAACAGGAAGATAGCATGCTTCATTTCAAAGTACTTCAGAGTTATATTACATCAATGATTGCTGCAGTTCTAACTTAAGATAAAAATTGTCTTGGGTATGAACTCGCGGCGGCAAGGAGAAACGAGGTGGCTAGTCTCGGCGCTAGCCCTCCACGCTCTGGACTCCGTTGACGCAGCTGATGATGGGCTCGATGCGCTCTTCGAGCGTAGTGAGGTCCGTGCCCTCCGGCAAGCTCTCGAGCGCGTCGGCGAAGTTGACGTTGGGGTTCCAGAATGCCACCTTGGTGAGCATCTTGGTCATGGCACCCCGGCAAAGCCTCCGGGACTCATTGGCCAGATAGGTCACTTGATTACAGCGGAGCTGTTCCAGAGCGTCGAGGACACCCTCGAAGAACAAGGTTAGCCTGGCGTTGGGGCTCACGTTCGGCTCCTGACAGTACCTGACATCCGGCATGCCCATGACGGCTAGCTGCGCAGTGAGCCTCTTGGCGACGTCGGCGAGACGGCTGATCCAGAGGATTATGCTACCCGCATATTCCTTATGGGCGGCAGTGTCATCGCGCCGCGGTTGCTTCTTGGTCTCCAGGTCCTTGATTAGGGTCTCCTCGCGAGCCGTGACCTCTGAAAGCTTCCCCTCCAAAATGCCTAGCTGCAGCTTCAGATCGTCAATGGAGTTGTTGGCCTTAGAGAGCAGCTTGTTCTGGTCGGAGACGGTGACCTGCGAGTCCGCCAGAGAACGGTTGGCCACATCCCTCTCCTCCGTCAGCCTTGAGACCTTCTTCTTTAGCTCTTCTCGCTCCAGCTCCAGCTTCTCCACCTTGTTGGCGTGGTCCAGGGCCAGAGCATTGAGTGTGTCCTTGTGCTTCTGCTCAGCTCCTGGGTCCACTGCGCAAAAATCTTCCCAACCTCCTCGTCCTTGCCGCGGAGCGTGGCGACAAGCGCCTGCTCACGCGCAACAAGGTCTTCCTCCTGGCTGTCCAGCAGAGCTTGTTGTTGCTGCTGCTGGGCAACTTCATCCTTGGCGGCCTGTTCCTTCGCTGCTTCTTGGACCTTCTCGACGTCAGCCTGCTTCAGGATGAGCTCCCGCTTGCACTCATCCAGCTCACCCTGGGCAGTCCTCAGCTCTTCCCGGGCCTCATCAAACCAGACCTGCGTCTGGGCGACGCGCTCCTCAAAATCCGCCTCCGCCTTGTCCACCGCCGCCATCCTGGACTTCACCTTGTCCTGGTGGGCACGGTGGAGCACTTGGAGCTTTTGAAAGTTGGTGCTCATGGCCCGAAGAAGCTGCTCCTCCTGGGAATCGCCAGCGCCGGTGCTCGGCTCGTTGACAACCTAGAGCCCACGATGGTGAGCACATCATCATCAAACACCTCCCCTTCAGCTAGTGCTCTGGTGCTCGCCGTCCCTGGGAGGCGGATGAACAGGTCATCGCCTACCCTTAGGTACTTGCCCGGGGAAGGGGCTGCAGGGGAGGAAGGTTGGTCGTTGGCCACCTCCTTCTCGATGGGCTCCTCAGCGGACTCCTCGGCAGGCCCCTTGCTGCCCCCCTCGGTAGCAGCCTTGCCGGCCTCCCTGGTAGCGGTCCCATCGGTCTCCCCGACAGGCCCCTTGTCAGCCTCCTCGGCGCCAGACTTGGCAGCTTCCTCAACCACGATCTTGGCAGCCTCAGCTTCGGCGTCCTTGGCGACCTCCCCAATGACAGTGTTGATGTCCCCATGGTCCATCGAGGGAGGGTCTGGAAACCAGAAAGGAGAATGAAACGAGGCCAATATCAAAATTCAGAACAAAGACGGGAGGCAAGCCACTTACCCGTGCCGAGCTGGGAAGAAGCGGTTCCTTCCCAGCCAACGTTCATTGTCGAGACGGAGCCACCGGCACCCAAGCTCGCCTCCTCTCCCTCTGTGCGCGTGGACACGTCGGTAGGTGCCCTTGCCGGGGACGCCCCTCTGGGTGGCATGGTTGACAGGGGCAGCGAGTCGGGGGTGGCCCTCAATGGCTCCTCCTGTTGCCGCTCTCCTCCTGCAAACCCGGCAAGGTCAGCACCAAGGATCCACGCCCCAACGCCCATCGATGAGGAGTGAGTAATGAACTCACGCTGGGGGCTGAAGCGGGGGCTGCCTCGAGGGTTGTTGTCCGGGCTGATCAGCACCAGCTCCGGCGTGCGCGGGGTGCCCTCCAGGGGCTTGTTGCCCGTCGAAGCCCTGGCCCTCTTCGCCGCCCTCTGGGCCAGGGTCTCTGTGTCGCTGCAAAGACAAGATCAAGTCAGGAAAGATGGCACAGGCCGAGGATCAAAAATGATGAAGGGTGAGATGCTTACTCGTCCTCCTCTGCTTGCCTCCTCTTCCTCTTCGGATCGAAGGACCCAAGGTCGAAGTCGGCCTTTGGGGCGGCGTCCTCAGGGGGAGGGGAAGGCGAAGGCATCCTGCACCGCTTGGATGAGGAAGAAGTGGCGGTCGCGGCCTTCTTCGCTGTTGTAGCCCTCGTCTCACGCGCAGGCTGCGCCTGGGCTTGTTGCCGCTGCGTGGTCCTACCAGGCTGGACCGGCTCGCCAAAACTAGCCCGCCGCATGACGCGTTTTCTCTCCTGGGCCGGGGGGGTCCTCCGCCTCGGTCTTCTCTTCGGCCGATGCTACCTCTTGAGCACTGCGTTAGATTTCCCCGAAGACGAAGGGATGATGCAGCAAAGTAGCGTAAGTATTTCCCTTAGTTTTTGAGAACCAAGGTATCAATCCAGTAGGAGGCTACGCTCGAGTCCCTCGTACCTACACAAAAACAATAGCTCAACGCAACCAACGCACTTAGGGGTTGTCAATCCCTTCAAGGTCACTTACGAAAGTGAGATCTGATAGAGATGATAAATAATATTTTTGGTATTTTTGGTATAGAGATGCAAAGTAAAAAGTAAAAGCAAAGTAAAAGCAAAGCAATAATAAAGTGATGGAGACTTATATGATGAGAAAGATACCCGGGGGCCATAGGTTTCACTAGTGGCTTCTCTCAAGAGCATAAGTATTCTACGGTGGGTGAACAAATTATTGTTGAGCAATTGACAGAATTGAGCATAGTTATGAGAATATCTAGGTATGATCATGTATATAGGCATCACATCCGAGACAAGTAGACCGACTCCTTCCTGCATCTACTACTATTACTCCACTCATCGACCGCTATCCAGCATGCATCTAGAGTATTAAGTTAAAAACAGAGTAACGCCTTAAGCAAGATGACATGATGTAGAGGGATAGTTTCATGCAATATGATAAAAAACCCCATCTTGTTATCCTCGATGGCAACAATACAATACGTGCCTTGCTGCCCCTTCTGTCACTGGGAAAGGACACCGCAAGATTGAACCCAAAGCTAAGCACTTCTCCCATGGCAAGAAAAACCAATCTAGTAGGCCAAACCAAACTGATAATTCGAAGAGACTTGCAAAGATAACCAATCGTACATAAAAGAATTTAGAGAATATTCAAATATTATTCATAGATAGACTTGATCATAAACCCACAATTCATCGGTCTCAACAAACATACCACAAAAAGAAGATTACATTGAATAGATCTCCACGAGAGAGGGGGAGAACATTGTATTGAGATCCAAAAAGAGAGAAGAGGCCATCTAGCTACTAGCTATGGACCCATAGGTCTGAAGTAAACTACTCACACTTCATGGGAGGGGCTTGGATGATGATGTAGAAGCCCTCCGTGATCGATGCCCCCTCCGGTGGAGCTCCGGAACAGGCCCCAAGATGGGATCTCGTGTATACAAAAAGTTGCGGCGGTGGAATTAGGTTTTTGGCTCCGTCCCCGATCGTTTGAGGGTACGTGGATATATATAGGAGGAATAAGTACGTCGGTGGAGCTTCGAGGGGCCCACGAGGCAGGGGGCGCACCCTAGGGAGGGGGGCCTCCACCCTCGTGACCACCTCGTGGCTTTCTTGACGGAGGTTCCAAGTCTCTTGGATCTTATCTGATGAGAAAATCACATTTCCGAAGGTTTCATTCCGTTTGGACTCCGTTTGATATTCCTTTGCTTTGAAACCCTAAAATAGGCAAAAAAACAGCAATTCTGGGCTGGGCCTCCGGTTAATAGGTTAGTCCCAAAAATAATATACAAGTGGATAATAAAGCCCAATAATGTCTAAAACAGTAGATAATATAGCATGGAGCAATCAAAAATTATAGATTCGTTGGAGACGTATCAAGCATCCCCAAGCTTAATTCCTGCTCGTCCTCGAGTAGGTAAATGATAAAAACAGATTTTTTGATGCGGAGTGCTACTTGGCATAATTTTAATGTAATTCTTCTTAATTGTGGTATGAATATTCAGATTTGAAAGATTCAAGACAAAAGTTCATATTGACATAAAAATGATAATACTTCAAGCATACTAACTAAGCAATTATGTCTTCTCAAAATAACATGGCCAAAGAAAATTCATCCCTACAAAATCATATAGTTTAGTCATGTTTGATTTTCGTCACACAAGAATGCTCTCATCATGCACAACCCCGATGACAAGCCAAGCAATTGTTTCATACTTTAGTAATCTCAAACCTATAAACTTTCACGCAATATATGAGCACGAGCCATGGACATAGCACTATGGGTGGAATAGAATATAATGAGGGGGGTTATGTGGAGAAGACTAAAAAGGAGAAAGTCTCACATCAACGAGGCTAATCAATGGGCTATGGAGATGCCCACCGATTGATGTTAATGCAAGGAGTTGGTATTGCCATGCAACGGATGCACTAGAGCTATAAATGTATGAAATCTCAACAAAAGAAACTAGTGGGTGTGCATCCAACTTGCTTGCTCACGAAGACCTAGGGCACTTGAGGAGGCCCATTGTTGGAATATACAAGCCAAGTTCTACAATGAAAAATTCCCACTAGTATATGAAAGTGATAATATGAGAGACTCTCTACTATGAAGATCATGGTGCTACTTTGAAGCACAAGTGTGGTAAAAGGATAGTAACATTGTCCCTTCTCTCTTTTTCTCTCATTTTTTGGGCCTTCTTTTTTATGGCCTTTCTTTTTTATGGCCTTTCTTTTTTTGGAGGGGCCTTCTCTTTTTTCTGGCCTTTCTTTTTTTATATACCTCACTTGGGACAATGCTCTAATAATGATGATCATCACACTTCTATTTATTTACAACTCAATGATTACAACTCGATACTAGAACAAAGATGACTGTATATGAATGCCTCCAGCGGTCTACCGGGATATGCAATGAACCAAGAGTGACATGTATGAAAGAATTATGAATGGTGGCTTTTCCACAAATACTATGTCAACTACATGATCATGCTAAGCAATATGACAATGATGAATGTGTCATGATAAACGGAATGGTGGAAAGTTGCATGGCAATATATCTCGGAATGGCTATGGAAATGCCATAATAGGTAGGTATGGTGGCTGTTTTGAGGAAGATATAAGGAGGTTTATGTGTGAAAGAGCGTATCATATCACGGGGTTTGGATGCACCGGCGAATTTTGCGCCAACTCTCAATGTGAGAAAGGGCAATGCACGGTACCGAAGAGGCTAGCAAGGATGGAAGGGTGAGAGTGCGTATAATCCATGGACTCAACATTAGTCATAAAGAACTCACATACTTATTGCAAAAATCTACAAGTCATCAAAAACCTCGGCCCTACGCGCATGCTCCTAGGGGGATAGATTGGTAGGAAAAGACCATCGCTCGTCCCCGACCGCCACCCATTAGGAAGACAATCAAATAACACCTCATGCTTCAAATTTTTTGCATAACGTTTCCCATACGTGCATGCTACAGGACTTTCAAAGTTCAACACAAGTACTTCTCAATTTCACAACTACTCAACTAGCATGACTTTGATATTATTACCTCCATATCGCAAAACAATCATCAAGCATCAAACTTTTCTTAGTATTCAACACACTCATACGAAAGTTTTATTATTAATCTTGCATACGAAGCATATTAGGATTTTTAAGCAGATTACCATGCTATTAAGACTCTCAAAATAATATAAGTGAAGCATGAGAGATCAATAGTTTCTATAGAACAAATCCTCCACCGTGCTCTAAAAGATATAAGTGAAGTACTAGAGCAAAACTATAAAGCTCAAAAGATATAAGTGAAGCACATAGAGTATTCTATCAAATTCCAAATCATGTATGGCTCTCTCAAAAGGTGTGTACAGCAAGGATGATTGTGGTAAACTAATAAGCAAAGACTCAAATCATAAAAGACGCTCCAAGCAAAACACATATCATGTGGTGAATAAAAATATAGCTCCAAGTAAAGTTACCGATAGAAGTAGACGAAAGAGGGGATGCCTTCTGGGGCATCCCCAAGCTTTGGCTTTTAGGTGTCCTTAGATTATCTTGGGGGTGCCATGGGCATCCCCAAGCTTAGGCTCTTGCCACTTCTTGTTCCATAATCCATCAAATCTTTACCCAAAACTTGAAAACTTCACAACACAAAACTTAAAGTAGAAAATCTCGTGAGCTCCGTTAGCGAAAGAAAACAAAAGACCACTTCAAGGTACTGTAATGAACTCATTCTTTATTTATATTGGTGTTATACCTACTATATTCCAACTTCTCTATGGATTATAAACTATTTTACTAGCCATAGATTCATCAAAATAAGCAAACAACACACGAAAAACAGAATCTGTCAAAAACAGAACAGTCGGTAGTTATGTGTAGCTAGCGCAAGATCTGGAACCCCAAAAATTCTAAAATAAATTTCTGGACGTGAGGAATTTATGTATTAATCATCTTCAAAAATAAATAACTAAATATCACTCTCCAAATAAAAAAGACAGCAGTTCTCGTGAGCGCTAAAGTTTCTGTTTTTTTACAGCAAGTTCAACAAGACTTTCCCCAAGTCTTCCCAACGGTTCTACTTGGCACAAACACTAATTAAACAAAAAAAAGCACAACCAAAAAAGAGGCTAAATAATTTATTTATTACTAAACAGGAGAAAAAAGCAAGTAATAAAAATAAAATTGGGTTGACTCCCAACAAGCGCTATCGTTTAACGCCCCTAGCTAGGCATAACAAGCAAGAATAGATCTAGGTATTGCCATCTTTGGTAGGCAATCCATAAGTGGCTCTCATGATAGATTCATATGGTAATTTTATTTTATTTCTAGGGAAGTGTTCCATGCCCTTTTTTAATGGAAATTGAAATCTAATATTCCCTTCCTTCATATCAATAATTGCACCAACCGTTCTAAGGAAAGGTCTACCAAGAATAATAGGGCAAGAAGGATTGCAATCTATATCAAGAACGATAAAATCTACGGGCACATAATTCCTATTAGCAACAATAAGAACATCATTAATTCTTCCCATAGGTTTCTTAATAGTGGAATCCGCAAGATGCTAGTTTAGAGAGCAATCATCAAAATCACGGAAATCTAGCAAATCACACAAAGTTTTGGGAATAGTAGAGACACTACCACCCAAATCACACAAAGCATAAAACTCATAATTTTTAATTTTAATTTTAATAGTAGGTTCCCACTCATCATAAAGTTTTCTAGGGATAGAAACTTCCAATTCAAGTTTTTCTTCATAAGATTGCATCAAGGCATCAACAATATGTTTAGTGAACGCTTTATTTTGACTATAAGCGTGAGGAGACTTTAGCACGGATTGCAACAAGGAAATACAATCAATCAAGGAGCAATTTTCATAGTTAAATTCCTTGAAATCCATAATAGTGGGTTTAGCAACATCTAGGGTTTTAATTTCTTCAATCCCACTTTTATCAAATTTAGCATCAAGATCAACAAATTCCGAATTCTTAGAACGCCTTATAGGTAAAGGTGGATCATATTCAGTCCCATCATTATCAATATTTATATTGCAAAAGAAAGATTTAATAGGGGACACATCAATAACTTTTAGATCTTCATCATTATTTTCATAGGAACTAGAAGAACACGCTTTTATAAAGGCATCTTTCTTAGCACGCATCCTAGCGTTTCTTTCTTTGCACTCCTGAATGGAAATTCTCATGGCTTTGAGAGACTCATTGATATCCTGCTTAGGTGGAATAGATCTAAGTTTCAAAGAATCGACATCAAGAGCAATTCTATCAACGTTCCTAGCCAAATCATCAATCTTAAGCAATTTTTCTTCAATCATAGCATTAAAATTCGTTTGCAAAGAAATAAATTCTTTAATATTAGATTAAAAATCAGAGGGCATCTTATTATAATTTCCATAAGAATTGTTGTAGGAATTACCATAATTATTAGAGGGATTACTAGGATAAGGCCTAGGATTGAAATTTCCTCTATACGCGTTGTTACCAAAATTGTTCCTACCAACAAAATTCACATCCATAGATTCATTATTATTCTCAATCAAAGTAGACAAGGGCACATCATTAGGATCAGAAGAAACACTCTTATTAGCAAATAATTTTATAAGTTCATCCATCTTTCCACTCAAAACATTAATTTCTTCTATCGCATGCACCTTTTTAGTAGTAGATCTTTCAGTATGCCATTGAGAATAATTAACCATAATATTATCTAGGAGTTTAGTAGCTTATCCTAAAGTGATTTCCATAAAAGTGCCTCCCGTGGCCGAATCTAAAAGATTTCTAGAAACAAAATTCAATCCGGCATAAATTTTTTGTATAATCATCCACAAATTTAAACCATGAGTAAGGCAATTACGTATCATTAATTTCATTCTCTCCCAAGCTTATGCAACATGCTCATGATCAAGTTGTTTAAAATTCATAATATCGTTTCTAAGAGAGATGATCTTAGCGGGAGGAAAATACTTAGAGATAAAAGCATCTTTGCACTTGTTCCATGAATCAATACTATTTTTAGGCAAAGATGAAAACCAAACTTTAGCACGATCTCAATAATAGCTTCAATTTAACAATATCATTATTGACATCTTTTTTCTATTGCATGTCACACAAATCAACGAAGCTATTAAGATGGGTAGCGGCATCTTCACTAGGAAGGCCGGAGAATGGATCTTTCATGACAAGATTCAACAAAGCAGTATTAATTTCACAAGATTCAACATCGGTAAGAGGAGCAATCGGAGTGCTAAGGAAATCATTGTTGTTGGTATTGGTGAAGTCACACAATTTAGTATTATCTTGAGCCATTGCGACAAACAAGCAATCCAACACACGAGCAAACAAAAAGCAAACGGGCAAAAGAGGCAAATAGAGAGAGAGAGGGAGGATAGAGAGAGAGGGCGAATAAAACGGCAAGGGTGAAGTGGGAGAGAGGAAAACAAGAGGCAAATCGCAAATAATGTAATGCGGGAGATAGGGATTGTGATGGGTACTTAGTATGTTGACCTTTGCGCAGACTCCCCGGCAACGGCGCCAGAAATTCTTCTTGCTACCTCTTGAGCACTGCGTTGGATTTCCCCGAAGAGGAAGGGATGATGCAGCAAAGTAGCATAAGTATTTCCCTCAGTTTTTGAGAACCAAGGTATCAATCCAGTAGGAGGCTATGCTCGAGTCCCTTGTACCTACACAAAAAGAATAGCTCAACGCAACCAACGCACTTAGGGGTTGTCAATCCCTTCACGGTCACTTTACGAAAGTGAGATCTGATAGAGATGATAAATAATAGTTTTGGTATTTTTGGTATAGAGATGCAAAGTAAAAAGTAAAAGCAAAGCAATAATAAAGTGATGGAGATTGATATGATGAGAAAGAGACCCGGGGGCCATAGGTTTCACTAGTGGCTTCTCTCAAGAGCATAAGTATTCTATGGTGGGTGAACAAATTACTGTTGAGCAATTGACAGAATTGAGCATAGTTATGAGAATATCTAGGTATGATCATGTATATAGGCATCACGTCCGAGACAAGTAGACCGAAACGATTCTGCATCTACTATTATTACTCCACTCGTCGACCGCTATCCAGCATGCATCTAGAGTATTAAGTTAAAAACAGAGTAACGCCTTAAGCAAGATGACATGATGTAGAGGGATAGTTTCATGCAATATGATAAAAAAACCATCTTGTTATCCTCGATGGCAACAATACAATACGTGCCTTGCTGCCCCTTTTGTCACTAGGAAAGGACACTGCAAGATTGAACCCAAAGCTAAGCACTTCTCCCATGGCAAGAAAAACCAATCTAGTAGGCCAAACCAAACTGATAATTCGAAGAGACTTGCAAAGATAACCAATCATACATAAAGGAATTCAGAGAATATTCAGATATTATTCATAGATAGACTTGATCATAAACCCACAATTCATCGGTCTCAACAAACACACCGCAAAAAGAAGATTACATCGAATAGATCTCCACGAGAGAGGGGGAGAACATTGTATTGAGATCCAAAAAGAGAGAAGAAGCCATCTAGATACTAGCTATGGACCCGTAGGTCTGAAGTAAACTACTCACACTTCATCGGAGGGGCTTGGATGATGATGTAGAAGCCCTCCGTGATCGATGCCCCCTCCGGCGGAGCACCGAAACAGGCCCCAAGATGGGATCTCGTGGATACAGAAAGTCGTGGCAGTGGAATTAGGTTTTTGGCTCCATCCTCGATCGTTTGGGGGTACGTGGATATATATAGGAGGAAGAAGTACGTTGGTGGAGCTTCGAGGGGCCCACGAGGCAGGGGGCGCGCCCTAGGAGGGGGGGCGCCCTCCACCCTCATGACCACCTCGTGGCTTTCTTGACGGAGGGTTCAAGTCTCCCGAATCTTATCTGATAAGAAAATCACGTTTCCAAAGGTTTCATTATGTTTGGACTCCGTTTGATATTCCTTTTCTTCGAAACCCTAAAACAGGCAAAAAAACAGCAATTCTGGGCTGGGCCTCCGGTTAATTGGTTAGTCCCAGAAATAATACAAAAGTAGATAATAAAGCCCAATAATGTCTAAAACAGTAGATAATATAGCATGGAGCAATCAAAAATTATAGATACGTTGCATACGTATCAGCCGACTCCTTGACCACGTCTTCGACAAGGGGGGCCCCAGCGCCGGTGTCGCTGGATCCCCTGGAAAACCCCGCCCACTCGATGAACTCTTTCTCTTCTGCAGCCTTCTCAGCCTCGTCCTCCATGGTGCCGACGTTGCCGGCCTCCTTAGCAATGGTCGTCTCCTCCGCCCTGGCGGCGATGTACGCCAGCTCTTCCCGAGTAGTGTCGCGGATGAGCAGTGGATCAACACGGACATACCTCTCTGACAGGTTGTCGAAGAATGCCTGCACCCACTCCACTTCCGACTCGGCCTAGGTTGGATCGAGGCCGTGCGTGTTGAAGTCCGGCATCATGGTGATGATAGCGGTCTGGTGAGAGTTGTTGCTCAACGGGACCGCTCCCGCTGGCAACCCAAACAGAGACCCGCCGACCTTGGCGGCCTTGCCGGCCTTCTCGGCGTTGCCGGTCCTCTCGACCCCGCCGGCCTTGTCGACCTTAAGCTGAAAGAGCCTCTGGCAAAGATGAGCATGCTACAACACTATGAAATTGTGTTTTAGGCCGGGGCGGAGTCTCATGATTTTGGCCACGTTCCTGAAATCCCAGGCCAGCCTCCCCTTGTTGTGCAGTGGGGCATTCCGGCGGCGAATGAAGTCAGCCCCAATCATCTCGAGCGTAAGGCCCGCCAAGGTGAGGCGATGGATCCTAGTGGTGGCGACCGTGAGCTTCTTGTCATCGGCGTCAACGTCGCTCCAGTCCTTGCGGCGTACCGGCGACTTCCGATGGACCCGGCAGAACTCCTACAGATCTGCCTCCTCGATCCAGCACCACCGGTCTGGCCACTCTTCCCACCTATCATTCTGGATACCTTTCGGGTACGTGCCCTTGCTCTGACCCCTCGGGATTTAGGTGATGCAGCCGGAGATGGCGCCCCCTGGCTGGATGCGAGGGGTGAAGTAATGCCGGAAGAGCACCTTGTTGGGGTGCACTCCGGCGAAGTCCTCACAGAGATGGGCAAAGAAGGCCATGCACGCCACGACGTTCGGCGTGAAATCCAAAAGATGGAAGCTGAAGGTGTGCATGATGTCGTTGAAGAAATCGGAGAAAGGGGGACAGAGCCCACAGGAGAAGTAATCAACAAAGAAGGGATACCGATTTGGGCCGTCCTTGGCAAAGGCGGCGGGGATGATATGCGTGGCAGGGTGCCCTGACGTCTCCCTTCCCCATAGGGGCCTGAACATGTCCCTAAGGATGAGGGCGTCGACGGTCGAGGTGAAGAAGGCGCGCTGGGTCTGAAGCTCCACCAACTCGCTCTCCTGCGCCTCCTTCCCTCCCTCGTCATTGGCCGCTCCCTTGCCCTTGCCGGTCTCAAGCGCCATGAAGGCGGAGAGGGGATGAGGGCTCAAGGGTAATGGGGGCACGGTGGCGGCGAGCAGAGGCGAGGGCTTCGATTTGTGCTTGAGGAAGAAGAGGGGAACGACGGTTCCAAGATTGGAAGAAGGCGCAGAGGGTAAATGAGCAGTGCCCCTGTAGTTTCCTCTTTTTTACGGGGAAGACGCGGGCCGCCTCTTTACTATTCACCACGGGGTGACGCAAGCGCGCTGCAACCGTCCCACACACAACCCCCACATCACTCACTCAATGCAGATCATGGGGAAGCGCAACGGGCGAAGGAGTTACCGCGGTTAAAACTCTGCCACGCATGCCCGCGCACGGTTCTGGGCCTGGCCCAACAACGCCTTGCACTTATATGTGGCCCAGGCCCGGGGGCTCTTGTCGGTGTACAAAAGTAGGGTCCCTTCTATACCCCTTTACTTGTGCACGGGCAGTCATAGCCACACCTGCGGTCGGGCTCGGCAGGGCAGAGGAAGCAAAGATACAAGGCTGTCGAGGTAGCACCCAAGCCAGAAGCATAAAGAGCAAAGGGACAAGATGGGCTTCCCCCGGCAAGAGCCTTGCCAAGGCGGCCTACATGGCCCTGGCAAGAGCCTTGCCAGGGTAACTTGCCCAACACCAGCAAGACCGCCACCCTTGAGCCTGAGAGTCATGACGCTGTCGACAATGTTAAGACCGAGACTCAAGAGTGCCTGCATGGTGGCATGCAGATCTTTGTGGAAACCAAAGGCCTACAGGCCTAGGTGAGCACCAGAAGACGAAGACCCCTGGCAAGATCTTGCCGGGGACGACCGAAGACCCCCGGTAAGACCCTTGCCGAGGACGCTCGCAACCCCACCCCGGCAAGATCCTTGCCGGGGACACCCATGAGATCCCGGCAAGGGCCTTGCCGGGGGCGTCTACAGGGCCAAAGCCAAGCCCACACTTACCAAAGCTTCATTGTCCCTTGCCCGTTCTGGCGTGGCGACCAGCCTACCAACTAGGCACACACTTGCTGGCAGTATGTAGCTTCTAGGCCAACCAGCGAAGCACCTGCGTGATGGCATGCAGATCTTCGTGAAGACCCTGCCACCGCACCAGCTCAGCTGCCTGCCAGCCTGCGTGGCGCTGCATGCCTCGTCACCGTGGACGCACGTCGAAGCAAGGTGAGGCGGCGATGGACGTGACGAGCCTCATTTACCGTCCCCGATAAAGCAAGATGACACATAGGCGATGCATTAAATGCGTTTGTCCTAGGATGTCAGGAGATAAACTTGTACACTGTACATACTTTCCACTTCCTGTGTGCCACTGCGGCAACCCCTTTGACATATAAAAGGAGGCCCGAGGTGTACTAAGGAAGGATTCAGACTTTTTGGACTGGGCATGCACTGCAGCTAGTTCAAGAACTCAAGAACACCAAATACACACAAAGCAGGACTAGAGTTTTACGCATCGCTTGCGGCCCGAACCTGGGTAAAAAATCCCACTGGGTTGATCTTCTAGACCCGCTCTTTGCGCAGCCCCACGCCCCACAACCGTAGAAGGGATTCCGTCAAGGGATCCCATAGGTGTCGTTTCAGAACCCCGACACTTGGAGATGTTTTACAAGTGAGTCTATGAACTCCGTTTCGATTATCCTCATAATAACAACTGCCACTTTACTTTTACATGCAATTTTATTTCGTTTGCAATTATTTATTCTAAAATACTAAAACACTATCAATAATATGATACAGTCACTTCTTATTACAACTAGTTAGTGAGATTGATAAACTCATTGGAGTTCTTGAGGACACAATAGAAGTTTTTAACGTGTGTTGCAGGGCTGATCGAATGATCAGTTCAATCCAGGAGCCGCATACCAAAAAGCAAACAAGCAACACATTGGAAAGAGAAAGGAGCACTCATAAGCACTGGAATTTCATGGAAAATTGTCGCGGTATGCCCACCCCAACGCAATGACTACTAGTTTTCTTTCCTTTCACTGGCTTTACCGGGGTTTCTCTTTCTACTTTTTGTCTACCAGTTCTCGCCATTCGTCTATTTTCTTTTTTCATTATCTTTCCTTTTTCCTATTTATGGGTTCTCATTCTTTTTGTCTCCATTTCTAACTTCCTTGAATACACGTACATTTTCCTTAAAACACAAATTTTATAAAAAAACATTTGTTTTCAAATTTCTAAGCATTTTTTGAAACTATAAAGTTTTCCAAAAAAATCATAAACATTTTTAAAACCGGTGATCATTTTAAAATTTATGAACTTTCATTTAATAAATGATAATTTTAAAGTTCATGATTTTAATCCATCAAATTTTTTAAGCTAATGATTTTTAAAGTCTACAATTTATTAAAATACTGTGATTTTTTGGAATGTATGAATATTTCCTCTAATTTGTTAATATTTTAGAAGTCTATGAATATTTCTTAATCCACAAATATTTTCAAAATTCATAGTTTTTTTAAAAGTTTGTGAGCTTTTTAAAATATTGTAAAGTTTTTAAATACTAAATATTTATTTAATCTATTTAAAAACCTTTGATAATAATATATTTTTAATATTTTGAAATGAAAGCCGTAAAAAAGATAAAACCGGGGCAGACAACTATGACTAGTTTTCAGTTCAGTTCAGCCGATCTTTTCTTCTCCGAAAAAAGAGCACTACCTATGTTTCCAAATGTAAAATGTTTTAGCAGTTTAATTGTGTAGAAGATAATGCCTGACTTGTTGTTGTCTGCCGTACAGCTACTGGCATTGGGGAGCAGTGTTTTTTTTGCGGGGAGCAGTGTCACTATTAGTATGTAAGAGCATTACTAGTAGAAACCTCAAACCCTCAAATCTTAAAAGCACTTTTAAGGGTTGAGTTGTGCCACTTTTTGACACTTTTAAGGGTTGAGAAAGAGGGGCAAATACTAGAACCCTCAAACCCAACCCGTAAACTGCTTTAAGGATTGGATTTGAGGGTTCTAGTCTTTGCCTCGACCCCAACCTTTAAATCTATCATTTGACATCTCACAATTTATGACAACAAGAACACAATCAACTTCCAAACAAACTACCAAATGACAATCATTGATGCATGGTTTAATAGTTTACATCACAAAATCATCATCTTCCTCCTCTCATCGGCACCATCACCCAAAAGTTGCACCTCGGCGCCATCTCCTAGACCACAAGCGAGCTCCATCAAGCATCTCCATCGACACCGGTGGAGTCGTACACACCGCCATCACCACTACTACTCATCGGAGTGTCACCTCGAAAAGTAGAGGACGCAACACGGAACATCTTCTTCCTCTCCACGATGTCCTCCTTGTAGTCCTTCCACCATTGCAATTGGTCTTCATCCATGTCCTTCTTGGACATCATCATGTGCTCTTTCTCTTCCACCATGAGTTCTTTCCATACCTTTGCCTCTTTGAGCTTGATCATCCTCTCCTCCAACTCGGCCTTGCGCTTTGCTTCTTCACGCTTTGCTTCAACTTGTGCAAGCTTGACCTCTTTCTTCTTCTCAGTGATAAGAAGCTTCGTCTCCAATGTCTTCGTTGTCAATTCCTCTCTTGCCTTCATCATGTGGTCCATCTTCTCCCTTAGGCTTGACGCCTCTTCTTCCATCTTCACCCTTAGCTTGCCCTTCTTGGTTCCCTCGGGCTTGCCCAAGTTCCTCTCCTCCTCATCTTCACTATCATCCATCCTTAGCATTGCCGACTTCTTGGGTGCGGTCTCTTGATCCCTCGACTTCCACTTGTCAAAGGTTTGAAGAATTGACCAAACATGCTTAAATGGGAATGCCTTGCCCTTGGAAGCGGCCATCTCCTTGTACCTCATGCCGGCAATTGTCTCCTATCAACCACACATAAATCACATAATAACCCACCAATAGCATAGTGCACACACACAATCAAAATAGTCAAGAAATATGTACTCACATAGTCACTCTCCACGGTTCCACTAGGTGGTGCATCTATCACTTGGTCCATGGCCGCACTCCAACGAGAACAAGCGAGCTTGATCAACTCCCACCGGCCTTGAAGCGACCGGAAAGAGCGATGGATGAACCCACTATTCTTCGGCTTGATCTTACAATAGGCGTCCTGTATCCTTTGCCAATACTGTTTACCGGTTTGATCGGTGCCGGTGGTTGCATCCATTCCCACAGCTGCCCAAGCACGAACCAAGAGGACATCTTCCGCCTCGGTGTAGTTTGTCGACCGCGCGTGTGGGCGCGAAGCGGCGGTGAATGCCTCCTCCCCTATCTCGGCCACCTCCTCCTCGTCATCCCCTACATCCTCCTCATCTTCCTCCTTCTCCTCCAAGTCGTCACCAACCCTAAAGGGGTCTAGAGGCGGAGCTCCGAGGTCCACCTCCGCGTTTTGGAGGAGGTCCACGAACGAGGATGGGTTTGCCATTTCCTCGAACACCTCGTGCGCGGCGGGAGGAGGTTCGGCGACGGCGGCCGCCGCGGGCTTCTTCCACGCCACGGGCTTCTTCCGCGGCTTGGTCATGGTCGGGGACGAGCCAGCGACCCTGGAGGCCGCCCCTCGCGGCCCATGAGAGGCCGCCTTCGGCCGACTCTTCTTGGTAGCCGGGGCGGGCGGCGGGGAGGCGGCGAGGGAGGGCGCCGGTGCGGGCGAGGCGGGCGGGGCGGTGACGGTGGTCGGGGCGGCAGGAGGTGGTGCGAGGCCCGCCCGCCGCCGCTTGGCCCTGACATGGGTCGCCGCCACCACGTCGGCCACGGTCG